>NW_015150681.1:533245-556445 GCF_000732505.1 Cyprinodon variegatus | reverse complement strand
AGATTGAGAGCGAAGTGCTCTTTTTATAAGAATGGTTCCTATAGAGCTTCTAAAAGTAGAAAGGGAAGGGTCTTTTTTTTTTTTCAAGCTTCTCACCTGTGGAACCAATTACCAGTTTTAACCCATACAGCAAACATACTTTCTAATTTTTGAGACTTGAAAATATAAAGTTTTGATAACCCTATAGTTAGACTAGCTTAGGTTACTTTGTGTCTTTTCTGCACTTTTTTTTTAATAATGCTGTTTAAATCAGGCCTGGTGCTCTGTTTACCATCCTTGCAGCTGTGCTGCTGCTGTCAACACATTTGAATTCAATCAATAAATATATTCCAAACAAATAAACACACTTTGCCGTAGCGCCGCTAAAATGAGAGGTGTTGCTCCGCTGAGCGGCTCCTCGGCTGGCGGAGGGATACGTGAAACCAATTACCGCGTATAGAATCAAGGTTCCTCAAATTGCAGCTGTGATTGTTTTATTTATTCATTCCCGGGGGTCTGTTCAGTGGCAGGTGAGACAGTTCGCTTAATTTCCGTTCAAAACCGAGGTAAGAGTGAAAAAAATAATTTCAGCAGTTTCAAATATAAACCAAAAGTCAACACAGAGTTTAATTGGTGTCTTTTTGTTGAGTCAGGTTAGTTAATTATCATCATCCACCTGCAGACTATCCGTCAGAGAAGAAATTAAGCACAATAACTCAAAACATTATTTACTTGTATAGAGCCATTTCGCAACACAGTCCTTTGAAGGCATTTAAATAGTCAAGATAATCATACTAGATTAGAGAAATGTTTTCTATTGTCTTTGTGTAAAATACACTTTCTGTCTTGGTTGTCTGTGTGCCTTTTAAATTGTTTTTGAAACCAGCAGGTTATGAAAAGTGACCCTTAAAGTTGTGTCACAAACCTACACCTAGAGGTTGGTTATTGGTTGGGGGTAAAAAACACTAAGCAGAACTAATAAAACATGATATAAATTAAAGAATCCCATCTCAGCTGTTGCTACAAAATAAAACAGACTTTCTTAGTCTGTTTTATTTTCTGTTTAAAGATAAAATCCTTTTGAATATACGAGTTGGTGTGTTATTGCTGGTATTAGGGCTGCAACTAATGATTATTTTACAAATCGTTTAATCTGTCGATAATTTTTTTTTTTTGATTGGATATTGAAATTCCTTAAAGAATAAATATATTTTTTACCAAATTAAACCAGGTGAAGCTAAAAGTGTTCTATTTGTGTTCTGGATGGAGCATATTGTCAGGCGAAAAGTCTTTTTTTTTTATGTAAAATGTTTAATTTTTATTTTATTTTGGTACTTACTGCTCTAATTGGGTTGCTCTGTAAGCCAAAGCTGTGTTTTAGAGTCTCTATACTCCAGTTAATTCGATTACAAAATTATTTAACAGCTATTTCAATAATCGATTCATCACAATTAATCCAATTCATTGTTTCAGCTCAACATTAAAGATAAGTACAGAATTCATTCTCTTTTCAGAACTAGATTTTGTCTTATATGGGGTTAAGAGCAAATGCATCTTATCTAGGAATCTTCAGTTAAATCATAGAAATATAACTATGGTGCCAACTATAGTACTTGTAAATATCAATTTTATGCAGAATGATTATTGCTTAAAGTAGCTAAGTAATGTCAAAGGAAAAGATGTTCAGCCCAGAACTCAAACCTGAAAGAACTTTATCCTCTATACCTTTCATCTAGATGGATATTTAAATATAAGCGTCTATTTGTTAGAAAAGGCTGCATGAAAGTATGGTTAGTCTTTATTTGGAAAATATGGATATTGTGGTTGTTCATTTTCCTGTTGGATCAGTATAGATCGACCCCAAGGTTCTGGTGCCGATCCGCTTTCAATCTACATTGGTTATTGCCTGGCCACCCTTTTAAAAACATTTCTGGCTTCGCCTCTGTTCAGCAGATGACTCTTTGTGAATATGAGAGGACTCATCCTCTCTTTACCCGATGACGTGCGGAGTTTGATCAGAAGCGCTGATCTAAGATGATGATGTCAACCTTCTCGTAGTGTCTGATCTGCAGGTTTCAACTTGAACTATTGGCTGTTACTGTATTTATGAGCTGAATCACCACTTAAAGTCAGTCTCTGTGCAGATGGGCTGGTATAAATGCTCTGTTACCAGAAAAGTAGGGGACCTGTGTTTATTTGGCTGAATGGATTGTTTGTGGGGAAGCTGAGCTCTTGATAATTCTATTTTATTTATTTATATATATACAGCAATATATGCTGAACATATAATGAAACTTTAATTGTTAAATTCAGTTTATAAAGTGCTAATTACCCCAAACATGGGGTAATTACCCCAAACATTTGATTGGAAATGAACATTTACATGTTCATTTCCAATCAAAATGTCCAGAAAAATCAAGAACATGTATACCAAATGATTAGTGGTGCACCAATTTTTCATCGCCCTTGATTTTTGTTAATTTTGGTGGCCAATATGCCGGTCCCCCAAAATAAGGGACGTTAAACCCGAGCTTTTCCATCAATCTGATCTACCTCTGTAAAGATCTGGAAACCACACACTGTCGATGCCTGAAACTTTAATTTATATATGAGAGCAGTTATTTTAGAGGTTTTTGTTTCACAGGATGACGGCTGCTTTTTAAGCAAGATTGAAATATCTTCTGAACTTAAAGCAACTGATGATCTCCATTATAAAACAAATCTGTATTGGTCAAAATTGTAATGGGCATATCAGGCTTTTTAAAGATCGGGAATCTGATTGGCCAGCTGAACACCAGGCCAGATGTTGCTTTTGTTCCCTGGAAGAGTCAAAATTTGGACTCCTGCTTTCACTTTTTGCTGTGATCATTCACACAGAACTCCACCATAAACTAGAGCATTATCATGGAAGGGATCTGACTAAAATGGAGATAAGCTTTTATTTCCTGATGTGTTAGGAGGTGAATAATGTTTCTAAATGATTCTCTGGAAGACCATAGCGTAACAGATGGGTTTTCAACCATTACTTTTTTTTTCATCTCAGTACTCTGTAGATTGGGACCTGTTTTTTCTTTATTATATTTTGTGTGTTTTTTTAAATTTCTTTATCATTTACTGTCATTCTTTTCAGACCGGTTCTATAGAAGTGATTTTGAGGCTCCATTGTGTCAAAGGTGATCAGTGTAGTGAGAAGTTGCAGTATTATCCAGATACTTATTTTTGGGAATAATTATGACGAGATGGAGGATGATTCTGATCAGTTAGTGCTTTTTCTATATCTTTATTAGATATAAACAATTTTTACTTCTCAATTTAGATTGGAATATTCAGAATGACTCCATGCACCAGGAAGAAACGAGTGCAGGCTGAGTTAAGGGTGTATTGATGTTAATGAGATGTTTGTGTGGAAAAGTAGGTGATTGTTGCAACATTTAAAGATGAACGGGCTTGCTTTGTTTTTTCTCATTTTGCTTTATAACGAAAGAGAAAGGAAAGTAGCCCCATTTTTTTTTTTTTTTTCTCTCCCCAGTTGAACTCATCTCAACTTTTTGTTTAGCAGGTAAAACTGAAACCAAGTGTGGCATTTTTCCCAGTAAAATCCTCAGGAATTCCGTAGGCTGTAATGTCCCAGGGAATTTCTGAAGACATAAGGAAGACTCTTCTCTAACTCGGAAGTCATGTGTTCGGGATTAAAGTTTTAGAAGTAACAGGTTGGAGCTGAAAGGCTTCAGGACCACTACAGGGTTGGTTTTCAACTATTAAAGGCCATCAAACTAATTCGATAACTGCTATCTAGTAGGTGATACATTTGAACATAACTTAATTGTTTTTGCTCAACCTTAATGAATGCAGAGATATTTGCTTTAGGGGTTCCCAATTAGAATATAATTAGTTTATTTCAGTAAACAAACAATAAAAAATAATCATGTAGGTTTAATCATTTGAAGTGATTTTGTTACAAGTTTTATCTTTTCTTTGAAGAAATGCAGCAGTGCAGGATGAGGATGAATGCTGATGTATTACTGTTAAATCAGCATTTTTCCAATAAATAGAGACTATAATTCATTAAAACCTTTCCTTTTTGAAAACTTCAGAGAAACTGAGATCTGAGTTTTCATTAGCTGTAAAATAAAACGATCAAATATGGACAGAATGTTAATAATGTCCCTTAATCATGAATCTGACTCTTATAATCTGAATGTTTTAAAACTTTCTTAAAGTATTCTTATTTGGCCAGGAAATTATGTTTTAATAGCTATAGGAGCTGTGGGTGGAATAAGTTGCAACATGGTCCCTTCTTTGTATGTTTAGCCTCAAACGGTCAGTGCTGTAAACAGATTTATTTGAACATCTTGACCATTCAAAAAGTCTCATTTGAGGAAGTTGACTTTTAGTGTTTCTGCTCTGAAGTTCACCAGTTTCCTCCACTTCCAGTTGGGCTGAGAGGTTGGTTAAAAAGTGATGTATAATCAAATAGAAAGCAGAAGCTTCTGCTGCAGAACAAACACTTTTATTTGGTTCAAGTTCTGAGAACAAACATTACTGAGTAAACTGCAGCCTGTGGAGATGAGAGCTGCCTTGTTGAAAATGATCAGGATGTTGTAGAAAAGCAACAGGAAGTTGATTTTGGGGATTTTAAAAACTCTTACACTCCATATCTGGCTAATAGACATGGCTGAATCCTATTGTCTTCCTTGAATTTGAGGGTAGTGTCCTATTAGCATTGCAGTTCTTGCTTTGGACTTGAATAAAAGTAAATTTTTTCTCACATCTGACAAACTTTAGATGCAAGAGTAAAATATATATATATATTTTTTTAGATGAAATTGTTTTAATGCCATTGAATATTTTTTTTTAATCCATATTGAAACCAGACATGTATAACTAATGAAAAGCTGCAGTTTTTAGACCATCTCCATTTACCAGCAGCCTGAAACCTTAACAATTCAATTTCCTTGTTTGTTTTTTTTTGTTTTTTTTCCCCCCGTTTCATGGAAAGATTTTCCTGTAATTTTAAATGATCATTTGTCGTGGTCTGAACCCCCCCCCTTAGTGAAGTCGGCTGGTATTGTGAGCAGTGAGTCACATCCGGTTGACCCTGTGAGAAAGTGGGCAGCCAGGAGTCGGCTGGCTTCCTGGAATCCACAGTGGGATTCCCCACCCACCCTCCTCTTTCCTCCCTCCCACAGTCCTCCTTTCTCTGCCTGTTGCTCGTTCCGTGTGTTTTCACTGCTCCGTCTCCTCGTCATGCTCCCTCGGGTCATTCTGTACTCCTACTGAGTAAAAGGGAGAAAAACCGATACCTGTCAGGTGGAAGTGAGTGCTGTCCTCCTATTGGCTGACAGCTTTTTAGGGGGGGATTCGTCATACTTCCTTCTAGGATCTGAAGCAGTGCTTAAAGCATCTGAGGAGGAAACTTTAGGTCCATTTCAGATCTGTTCCAGTGATCGGATTGAGGTAGGTGGCTTTGTCTTAAATCTCCAGTTATTATCCTGGATCTGCTGTGGGTGAACAGAAAGGATGCCGGTTCAGAAGTTCTTTGACACGGCGTCCGTTTCTTTCCTGCTGTATCAGCTTTACATGCTGCTTTGTTTATAATCTCACTCAGACGTTAATTACAGAGAAGATTATCGGCCTTTGTTTGTGTTTTAACTGTCAGGAACATTTTTACAAGTTAACATAAGGGAACAAAACTTTTGACTTTTACTTTTTATTAAAAAAAATTCAATTTGTGATAGACATTTTTAGTACCATTTAATAAAAAATAATTAAGAATTTTGGTGTGTAATCATAAAATTGGAGATTCTTAGGAAAAACGTCAATCATAAATAATCTGACTGGAATTAAAGAGGTTTTTATATATAAACAAAATAAGACTTCTCCTGAAAATGGAGAAAAAAAAAAGGTTTTAATCCATTAAGTGTAGCTGAAAAGCTGTATTTATATATATATATAAAAAAAGTCTTATGTGGATCATAACATTTGGTTTTATTTTTGGTAGCATATAATTTAAATATTGTTAGTATATTGTATTTATTTAAATATGTCCTAAAGATTTGCCTTAAATTGTTCAGTAAACCCTAACATTATCCAGCAAAGAGTACCACAAAACTAACGTTTTTTTTCTTTTGTAGATTGTATTATAATAAAGACTAAACAGGCGCTTAATGGTCAATTTAGGCTTTGATCTGTTAAAGTTCAACTTTTTTTTTATGTGGTTATTTTAAGTTTTCAAACCCTCATTTAAAAAGCAGATCTATTGAGTGGAAATGTTTTTCTAAGTAGGACGCTCATTCATTTCTACCTCTTAGATTTTCTTCACACTTCATATGAAACATATCTTTATTTTCACAGTCTTTAGAAAATCCTGATCAGATTAAATACAAATTGAAACGTTTCCGACAATTGTTCATCTGCTGAATGACGTGGAGCCCACTATGTGACCTCACGTGCCTTTACTTCATCTGTGTGTAAAACTCAGACGATGACGGTTATTCACTGAAAGCTGCATGCAGTCGCTTGTTTGGTGCTCCAGGAAGTTACATCAGGTCTAAGAACGCGTAGGGACTCGCTTGTGGCTCTTGTGAAACTGTCAGAGGGACGTTTTTGTGACACAGCAGAAAGGTTCTGCTGTCTGGTTGCTGCTTGTCGCCTTCCGGGCATAGAGTGAGTGCTGTCACACAGGGAACAGATGGTCAATGCTCACACTCTATTGACTTTGAGTCAGGTGATGCGGCCGCTGTGTGCTGCAGTCAGATATGCAGTCTGGTACAATGTATTGATTTCCTACATGAAAGTCCAACTGATCCTGTTATTTAAAGCCCTATTTAACCTTACAGGAAATGTGAGTTTTTTTTTTTTTTTTTTTTTTTAGCTCTGAGAGCAGCAGCAGTTTAATGTAAACACTTGAATGAAAACAAACTGCTTTAATTGGTGGAGTCAACAGGCTTTTTTTTTCTTTTTCCCCCTCTCAGTTAATTTGTTCCTGGATAAACAACAAAGATGGCCTCCGTTGCACCATTCAAACGCAGCCAGTGGGCATCGCAGTCCCTGAGGGTCACCGCCAAAGAGTTGTCCATCGTCTCTACTCGGGGCAAAAACACCGCCATCGCTGAACGCTTTTCCAAGTAAGACCACCCCCCTTCACCCCACTATCGTTCTGCAGACCCGGCCTCCTGGCTCCACTCCAGGAGTTAAATAATTCACCAGTAGCTGAACTGCTGCCTCACTCTGAACTCATCAGCTGCTAAAATTGAATTGATTCCTGCAGCTCAGCCACTTCCAGTTCCCTTTGTCTACAAAAAAGTAGTTTGGTTTCAGCTCATCGGTTTCAGTCAGTCCCTTAACTCCTATATAAAACAATGAAAGTCAACATTTCTGTATTCAGTTTTTCACTTGGTATTTGGACTGGCTTGAGGCCAACCTTCAACTGTCTGATCTAACTGTTCACTCAGTAGCTTAACTAGTCTTCTAAACTGAAAATTAAATGTTAAACTCCAGCTTCCCCCTTGTAGCGACTACCAACCACCCTTTTGTCGCTTGTGGGTGCGGGGAATCTGGGATTTAACACGCTTAAAAGAGGAGATGGAAACCAGGATATGAGGTATGGGCGTTCCCATTTATTGAAGTACGTTTGTATATGAACAAACTTTCCAAACAATCTGAGTAGCGGTCTTTACATCAAGTGAGATGGACAGGTAACTATGGAGAATGTGATAACAGAGTTTAACCGGAGGACGCAGGCTATTGTGTGCCAAAGAAAGCGGTAAAGCGGTAAAAACCGTATGACCTCCCGTCACCCAAAACCCTTTCTGCCCCCTCACGTCTTACCTATAAAGCATTCCCCTCCACACCGCCACCAGTGGTAGAGCAGAATATAGGTCACCGCCACCCAAAACAAATAACCCAGAAACAAACCATACCTAAACACCAACAACTATAAATGGCTCCTACACCCCTGGTGTGTGTTAAAGTGCATGGCACTTCATGAATGCTGATCTGTGAGTAGTGATTCAAGCAATCGACTTGGTTCATTAGATTGAAATTTGCTACATCTGAGAGCCTAAAAAAGGCATGTCCTGTCATAAAATAGAGCCAAGTATTCTTTTAATTTGTGTAAAGTGGCTAAAACTACTAAATGAATAAGAGTAAAATTTAAATGCCAGAAAACATGCTCTCTGTAAATGAAATGATTATATTAAATATTATTGTCTTTATGGGCATTAACGTATATTTGCAGTTTCCTACCATTTGGACCCCTTTAGAAAAAACAGAACAAAAACCCAGAATGATGGCATTGGCTCAGTCCTATGGAAGCAAATCGTTACCATATTTCAAATGGAAAAAGCATTTCCAGAAAAGCTTTTTCATTTTAAGAATGTGGCTGCATTGTTTGACTCATAAATGAAATTAGTAATCAATCATCCCGTTTGCATTTTGATTTTCTTTAACACTGCTCATCCTTTTACTTAATTAAAATAAAAATGAAAGACATTTGAGATTTATTTTTCAAAATGTACCCCAGCAAATGCATACCAAAATTTTATTTGAAATGTAAAATTTTAATGTGGCTGCATTACTAGACTCATAAATAAAATTAGTAATCAATCATCCTATTTGCATTTTATATTTACTTCTTTAAAACCGCATATTGCTTTTTTGTTTTCATGGTCTGCCAGCAAAGTACTGTCCATAACTCGAATAAGTAAAAGGATGAGCAGTGTTGGAGAAGAAAATGAAAATGCAAACAGGATAATTGATTACTAATTTAATTTATGAGTCTACCAATGCAGCCACATTCTTAAAAAAAAAAAAAGCATTTCTGGAAATGCTTTTTCATTTGAAATATGTTAACGATTCACTTCCATACAGTCAGAGTACCTCAAATCTGTAAGGATATTTAAGACATTGGAAGTGCGTCTTCGGAGGCCATAAGTGCTACCTGAATAATGCTGGCAGTAGGAAGAGGAAGCAAACTGTCCTGCAGCTTGAAATAAAGGGCCAAATTTCCTCCTTGCTGTCAGTGAGTTTAGCAGAGGCCTGGCCACTAACCATTAATTTGTTTCAGGTGTAATGAAGAAGTGATGCATCCACAACTTGTGCTCAACCAGTTGCTCTAGTTTGTCTCTGTATTTGAAACTTTACCACTGAAAATAAAGATGCCTTGGTTTTGAGGATATGCTGCTCCTCTGAGCTGTAATTTCAAATTTAGTCTGCAACTCCCCATTCAGCCACTAGGGGCTAGTACTGTTCTGTGCTGATTGTAATATAAAACAGCTACAGAAACTGGTGCATTATTTAGTTTTTTAAATCCAATTGAGACAAACTATTAAATTTTTTTTTTTTATGTTGTGTTTTTTTTGTAATGCCAAAACTAAAATCGTTTATCTTTTAAAATAAATCAGGTCTCAGATTTCTGCATTGAACAGGTTTACTTATTTTTGTCTAAATTTTTTCACTTTAAAAAAACATTTTCATTTCAGGTTTGAAGGGAAGATTACTTGCATGGTTACGTCTCTCAGCGTGCCTTGAGATTATGTGTGTGTTGATGCCTAAAATCTTCTGTTTGCAGGAACAGCTTCTTCTAGTTTGATGTTTCTTATCAATATCCACTGTGTTGCTTCCTCAAGGTACCAGATGGCTGCAGAGGAGGGAAGTGCAGAGAGGAAAAAAACGGTAGGTGGCGCTGTTTGTGGCAAGAATAAAAAAAAAAAAAAAAAAAAAATGTGCATATTTACGTGTAAAGCAACAAAGACTGGAGTAAAAGGTTTTAACATTTGCTGCTTAAAAAAAAAAAAAAAAAAAAAAAAATGTGCATAGATTCAATGTCTCCAACGCTGCGCTGGAGTAAAGGTATCCCACCTCGGACCACAGTAAATAAAAGATGAATGCTACTCTTACTAGGATTATTTAGTAGCTTCTTGAGGTAAAGCTGCTGGACTTTAGTTTCAGAAGCAGCTGAGAATGCTCTTAAACTTTAACAGCCTCAGTCACTGACTCCTTAAAGCTTTTGGTTGTAATATTAGAGCTTCAGGGGTTCAAAAGGCATTTGTTTTTTAACTGGGGTGGACTGATGTCAACTAATAATTTCTACATAACTTTGGCTACATTCCCACTGCAGGGAAATGGGACCGCATGTTTTTGATTCTGATCTTTACACCCCCCCCAAATTTCAGTTGTGCAACTCCCATATGTGTTACTAACTCCAAGTACCAACTAAATTAAAATGTCTGCTATCTGATCGGCCACGTTGCATGTTATCTTTCGTGTTACTTTTCAGGCTCTAACCACCCACCTACATACAACAGTAGCAGTTAGCGCTCCATAAAAGCTGTGCTGCTTTCAGCTTACCTTATTTCGCTATGATGTGGTTTTAATTGTTCAACAGCTTACTAATGAAAAAAAGGAGAGATGCCAAACAGCACCTTTTTTTTTTTCTTCCCTTTTGTTTGAGGGTTTTGTTTTGAACAAAACTTTTGAACATTTCTAAAAGCAATTATCCACCCTTATATAGAACTAAATGGGGGGGCCATTAAGTTATGTAAAAAAACAAACAAAAAAACAGAAAAACAACACAAATTCAAAATGGAAAAAGTTTGTTCAAATGAAGAAAAAAAAGACTTCAGATTCAGAGTTTTATTTATTTTATTCAAACTTTGGGGTCTATTTTGGCGTGGGGGGCGGGGCATCAAATGACAAATGTGGAATCATTTCTAACAGCTCAAAACAGCAGCTGAAAAACCTATTCTGAAATGGTAAACAAAATACAAAACTCTGGTCCAATTATTGTTTTCCTTTGAAATAAAAAATTTGATAATTTGAATTTCTTTTTCAGGTTTAAATGTTTTTTTTTTTTTCCAACAAACTTTTATGGCTCTAATTTAGCTCCATATAATACTTCCATAAACGGTCTGCTGCTGTGTGACGTCGTCTCCTCTATCTGCATATGCAGTCTTGAACCAGTATGATCTGAAAGGTCACCCAAAAAAAAAAAAAATTAGAATTGAACATACAGACCTGCAGTATGAATGAAGCCACGTTATCTTTATTTAGTTGGGATTTAATTAATGCTCAAATAGTTACTTTTGTAATAAGCTAAAGACAAAAAAGGCATTGTGGAATTATTTGGAATTGTGGATAAACTGGAAAAGCTCTCAGGGAAAGTATAGACCGACGCCAAGGCCCAGACAGCAGATCATGAGAGAACTCAAAGATGTCACTTATACTCAGGCAATGATAATCTGTCAAAATAAAACTACACCGTGCCTCAGCAGATGATATAGGCACCACTAGCAACCATATTGTGACTGTCTCTACATGATCAAATGGACTGCGGACCTCAGGGGACATTTGCATTGCTGGTCTCAGTAAATTACCAGGTCAGCTCTTTAGATGCTTAAACCAGCAATGATGGAACCTAAAGTCATCTGCAGGTGGCAGTATTGCAAGGGCTATAGCCTAACTCTTCAAGCAGGAATTCTCTAGTTCCCACCTTGTACAGTCAGTCGGGGGTAAGGATTGGGGTCACTTTAAATCTGGGGGGACATGTCCCCCTTTTCCTCAGTGACCTTAGCCAATGAAGAGCTCTGCTCCTGACATGAAGCAGCATTTCTGCAAACACAAGCTGTGCTTTAGTGGGCAATAATCTGCCTATGTTTCCACTGTCATGCAAGAAAAGCTGACAAGATGGGCGTGTCCGACCACATCAGTGGGTGCACTCCTGGTTCTATTCAGAGCTGGTTCTGACATGTCGCGGCTGATTCAGATAAAATTAGGACTTGCTGTTCTCATCGGTTTTTAAGTCTTTCCTGAAACTGATCGGTTACCTATTTTACATGCTAATAACCACGTAGCCACCTCACCCTGTGGGCTGTCAGCTGAGCCACAATCAGCACTTCATTAGGTCTGCTGGGGTTTGTGTAGCATCACAGATGCACCAATTTAGAATAATATTCAGACACTGAAATGGCCCGAGTCACTTTATTTAGCTGTCACAAAACTCTTATTGAGCGTCTTTACATAACTTATGACTCTAGAAGGAAGAATGAAAGGAGAGCTTGGCTTCAGAGCAAAGATGCAGAACACTAAATCATAAAACCGCAATGGATCGTGTGATGACTCACTGACAAAGCTACAAAGCTTCATTGTTAATAAGCCTGCATTAAAATAAACATGCTTCTTACCTGTACTGTCCCATAAACCTCAGTGTATTAAAAACATTTTCTAAAAATTTTGTTTAAAGCAATTTAGGTCTATTAAATAAAACCCTCCTACACCCAATTTTTTTTCACCCTTTTTTTATATAATTTTCTTTAATATCAAGATGATTAACCTGAATGCAGCCAAATAGTCAGACGGTTTACATCTCTACTTCAGTTAATATCCTTCTCTATTAAACTTTAAAAAAAAGGGATGTGCATTAAAGGTCAGGTTACAAATGGTCCTTACAAAGACTCTTAAAAACTGCTTGTGTGCTACAGATGAATTGTTCTCTGCTGCTGGCATATGTATGTATACACTCAGCAGTCACTCTGTTCACCTAGAGGAGAAAATGCTGATCCTTATGCATATAAGTCTCTGAAAAATTGTATATTTTGTTTATCCTTTTAAGAATGCCTGGTTGAGAAGAGCTTCCTTAAAGTTCATCACAGCTGAACTAGTGAATTTTTCATCCACATATGCAGCCATAGCAGAAGAGGTCAGTTAAGGATGACATTTTCTGGATGATTTTCTCAGGAATTGTTAAATTTTTTTTCCCCCCTCATCGAGAACCCAGCAGATCCAGAACTTCCTGGAGGAAAATCATTTCTTGGCTGTACTTTGTGCTGTAAAAGCACAGCAACTCAACATTTTAAGCTCGTTTTTGGACGGCCTGTCAAAATCTTCCTGAATCATCCTTTCTTTCTACAAAATGCATCACTCTGCCTCAGCTTACTTTCCGTCTTCCCATAATGCATCCTGGTCTTGCATGTTCTCCAGGCCAGTGATGAACCCACCTATTTAAAGAAGACCAAGACATCCGTTTGCATTAGTCTGATCCTCATGTGCCAGCTTTAACCTCTCCAGCAGTTTGATTTGCTGCTCATCCTTTGAATAAAACCAAATTGGCCCTTCTTTCATCCCCTTTAGAACAATGTTAATTTGTTCAATCCACTTTTGATCCTTTTTTGGTCCAAATTTGATGATTAATGCAAACTTAAAATGCAACAGAGTGGCCCTTATCAAACTCTCTCTTATCCTTATGCTGTCCATTTTCCTGCTTCCACTATCTGAAGACATTAGTTGGTGGGCTGAGTATTTCAGGCAGACATTTGATCAGTTCTATCCCCTGTGGATTGGCTTTAGAGAAATGGATTTTTGGGTTGGCTTTTTGAGCTGCCACCCAATGACATGATCTCACTTTAGTGGAAGATGAGGGAGATTTCCTTACACTGCTCCACTTGGGTGTCTGAACTAATGTTGGAGTGATTTAGCAGAAGCTAAAGCAGTCAGGATAATTTGATTAACTCCCATGCTTTGTGAAGGTTTTTTTTAAGTTGCCACTCCTTCCTCGTATCTGTCAAGCCTACTTTGTTTTAGGGGGTCGTGCAAAATTTGAGATCTTGCTTAAAAATAAGTTATGATCTTGATGAAACCACCCATATTGATACTTTTTTTAAATTATTATTACTTTTTTTTCTGATATCCACACCGAGTTGGTTTTGGAATCTAATAAGGTTTTAGAGGACGGGATGCTAATTTTATTAACCAGATTTATATTACCGTATATATAACAAACTCTCTGAACATTGCTAGATGTCTCCAATTATTCTTTCGGACCTACAGAACAACTTTTTCAGAGTCTAGATGAAAAATGTTTGTAGATCTTCATCCATCATGCGGTAATTTTGCTGCTTGGCTTGGATTATGCTGGCAGACCTTTGGACCTTGGTGGTTATAGAAGGTGTTTGTATTTGAAACCAACACTTAGAATAAAGAACAGCTTTAGAAAGGAGCTCAGAGGAAGACTATCACACATCCAGATTCAGCCTCGCTGCTTTTCTTGGAGTTCTTCTGTTGTTTTTGTAACCCTCCCTCCACGTTTCCAGAGTTCCCTTTTTACCTTTTTCCTCATTTCCTGCACTTTTTTCTCCTCCATCTTTTTCCTCACTGACTGTCTCTGTTTCTGATTTTCTCTCCCCCTCCCCTGCCTTAACCTCCCCCGCACTTCAGTTTCCTTCCCTGTGTGTTGTAGGGGGTGGGCGAGTTACTTCATGCTGCTTCATTCTGATCATTTCTCAAGCCTTTTCACATCTGGGACAGCTTGTGGCATTTCTCCGTCTGCAGACACGGCAGGCGCACGCATTTACACAACCGCACATCGACAACCGGACAGCTGGGGCATCTGTATCACTCGTAGGTTTTTATATCTCTGCTTTTTTATTTATTTATCTTTTTGAGACAAAGCAAACTTTTACTGATTTGACTATTGTAGCTTATAAGTCATACCTGCACATGCTGAGCAGCTCACAGCTTTTTTTTTTTTTTTTTTATCTAGCTTTAGTTTGTGGTTTCTGTTTCCTCTTCGTCTTTTCCTCTTCTGCTGAGTTCAGTGACTTTGTTTGCATAAACTGATAGTTAAAACTTTAGGCAAGCATCTATCTGAAAGGTGTTTTATCTTAATGCTGCTTTTAGAGAATCAGATGGTAAAGGTCAAGCATTGATTGAAACTATTGAATAAACTTAACGGAGTTGGAGAGCAGGCTGGATTCGTCTCTGCAAAGGTTTGTCTGATAATGAGTCATGATGGACCGTTTTGTTTGTTTAGCTGGCAGAGAAAAATGAGCGACTGCTGTGCCGCGTCTCTGCTCTGTCTGAATACATATGCCTCTGAAAGCTGTCTTCAATGCTGCACAGCTGTAGTTTGTGGACAATTGCAGCCATCTTTGGCCTTATTGACCGTAAAGATGCTGCAGCAGTTATCTGTTCATCTATAGCCGGAGCCTCTTTGGAAGACTGCCTCGAACAATAATGACCATTTTAAGATGCAACAACATATTAAGAGGAAACAATGGAGACTATTAGCCTCGTTAGCTCTTTAACATTGTTTCTCTGTATGATTTAATGGCATCCAGATGAACAGCAGAGTTAAAGAGGCCAATAAAAAAAGCACAGGCATGTTTAAGTTGTTTAATGCACTCTTAATGTACTATGCTGTGCTACGGTTTGACCGTCCCCTAAAAGTACCCCCTTTGAGATGCATTGCAACAAAATTTTTATTTTATTGAGATTTTTTGTGATTGAGCAACAGTGGTGCAGATCTGTGAAGTACGGGGCAAAATATACACAAGTTACACAAGTATGTTTTTCTTCCTAGATTCTATAGGAAGGGGCAAAAACCTAATTTTTCTTTAAAACTCATTTACTCTGATTTCCATAAATGTGTTGTTTATCACCTCAAAGTTTTGTTTATAAAAACATTAATGAAGAAATTGCATCACAGCAGATGGGGTCACGGAAAAAGTTCTGTTTAAAACAGGATTAACTTTCCAAAAACATTTAAGAAGCTGCAGAGATCCACTGTTTAGCTGGAATAATCGTTGACAGGAAAAGCTAAAGAAAACTCTGTAAGCATATAGGAGGTGCTTTGGTCTCCTGTGGACAAAATACTTTTCTTTTATTTTTTTAGCCATGTGCTCAAGACTCTGTGGTTGAGATGCTTTACATCCCCCATAAACACGCTATTGCTATATTATGGCATGGTGGTGGCAGCTTCATGCTGCGGGGATGGCTTTCTTCCAAAGGTGCAGGGCAGCTAGTCAGTTCATTAGGAGTGAAGCTAGGCAGGATCCTATTGAGGCTGCAAAAGTCTAGAGAACGGGTTTAAGGTTCACCTTCTAGAAAAACATCAATCTGAGGGTAGAGCTACAACGGTAGAGTGAACTGTGATGGTAGCTGTTCTGTTCTCTGGCCCACAGCCACACCACAAGGGCCAGGAGGGCTTTAAAGCAAGCTTCCAGATTATCTGGGTTTTTTTTTTAGACACTCTTCACTCTGTCAAAAAGGACTTGCTCTGACAAACTGTGTTGGTTTGGTCTCAGGTTTGTACATGAGAAGCACGTTCATATTAAACATTCTTCTATGAACAAGGAGGCTTGTGGGTGTGGAATGGGGGGGCGTGGCTTCTAATATGTGAAGAGTTAAAACTGATACCAGATATTTTTACCTCATCTGATTGAAAGTTGTTTGTTTACTCTTAAGAATTCAAATATTTATCCAAAAAAACAAACAGATTGGAAATTTGAGTCATCGGAGCTTTTAGCACATCAAACATGTTTTCCACTCCAAGTTTACCTCAGCTGACATGCCTCTTTTTGCCGTCATGCTTCCAGCTGCAACAGCTGGTTAAGGCCTCTAGCCACAGGCTTGTTTTGTAGAATTAGGCTGGTTTAGGTCTTTGTTCCAGAAATCTACATTCATCAGATTTCTAAAACTCCGGCTTCAGCTGTTTAAAGTAGCTTTGTATTTTGATATTAAAATTGGTTTCTTGTATTTCTGCAGGTTGTGGAACCTCTCCTGTCATCGCTGTCTGGTGGAAATCTGAGCGTTTTAAAGAAACGCTGGGAGCAACAGCAGCAATCATCTAACCAAAGAGCTCCACCTCAGGCCACCGCTCGCAACCCCTTTGGGACCAGGAGCCACAGCAGTTCATCACCCATCACTAAAACTGCCCCCTCAGTTCAGATCCAGACCCAGAAGGACGTCCTGAGAGCTGCTGGATCCTCGCTGGATCAAGATACAGTGCAAGAGGTTAAATCTGAGACCAGAACACACCAGTTTACCACAGAGGCTGAAGATCTGATGGAGATGGAGCCCTGCAGAGATTTGGAGGTAGAGGAGGGAGCAGCAGCCGAGGTGTCTGACATCGAGAAACCCAGTGTTCCCATCAACAGTCTGAAGATGATGTTTGAGAGAGGAGAAACCCCCGATAAGGTATGTTAATCCGAGTTAAAACACTCTGATGCACCATCTGTCAGAGTGAGATTTTATACTTCTAGAAGACATGAGGCTTTATCTGGCTTTCTTCTACTTCAAATGTACTTTTATTGTCCTTCGAGGGAAATTTGGTTTGCCTACTGGTTTCTAATGGGATGTTTAAGTGTAAGAGAGAATGATTTAAATTCAACTTTTTCAAAAAGTGAGTCTGCAGTCGGTAATCTTTTAGTTTTACCTAAAACTGAAAATCCAGTTTGGTTTTGTTAAAGCATCTGCTTGCTGTGAGTTCGGCTCGCTGCAGTGCCGTCATGCTTTCCGTCACATGGTTCAGCCTCACTGCATACCCCTAAGCTTAAACACACCCACCCCCTCACTCAGCTGACAACCAGCATCCCTGACCACCTTCTGCTTCACGCTCCCCCAGGCTGCTAATTGTTAATTGTTGGGCATAAAAATGGAGGAATTTTACCATCCAGTCATGCGTTTCCTTTAAAGAGTGTAGAAAGTCAGTAGTTACTGACTTCATGCTGATCTTTTCTTCTTCCTTTCTTTTTTCCAGTCACTTAATTATATACAGTAATGGGCCTTCACCCTGACTTATTCCAAATAAAAATGTAGTAGTCCAGTCTCCACATGGTCCCAGAGGATGCAGGGCGATACAGCACCTAGTAAAGACTGTTAATAAAGGTGCTTTAGGATTCAGAAAACTCATCAGTCTGCAAAATTACGTTGGCCTTTTGTGCTCCTCCAATTGCTTTTTTTGAGTGCATCTGAAAATTTTTTCTTAAAAACTAAACTTTTTTTTCTCTTCTTGTTCCAATCAAGCTGTTAGTTGTGGGTGTTAGTGTTGTGGTGTCCAAAGCCAGGTCGGTTTAGCAGATCTGTTGCACTGAGACGTTAGAGCCAAGGTTACACATTGAAGAATATGCAAAGTCTCTCCAAACCTTATAATGAATGTAACAAAGTAGAGCAAACTATTAATAAAACAAAATTTGAATCTCTTAGAGCTCAACTGTTCAAACTGTTAATTTAAATCCCTAAAAGATTAGAGAACATGCTCCCTGCCCCTGCATGGGCTAAAGTCAGAAATCTTTGAGTATTTGAATGTTAACATTTTAAAACACTAACAAAAACTGCTGGGTAATAATTTTATTGAATAAACCAGTTGGTTTTAAAGTGGGAGGTTACTGAAACAAAAATGCTGAGAATATTTAACCAGTAAAATGAATCTCTTGAACTTTTCTACTCTACCTCCACGTAAAGTTCAAGGTCGGTCCAAAAAGTCCCCCCTCTCTCCCGGGCTTTTACCCAGGTAAATATCTACCCTGATAACCTGATTTTTAAACAAAAATAAACAAAAAAAATTTAGTTAAGCCAGGGATATAAAAGTAAAAAGCTAATGATTTTAATGTAGTGAGGGTCGTTAAGGTGAGGATTAGGATGTATTTGCATCAACTAAGAGGTTTCTATGGAAGGATATCAGTATATGCAGATGATACTGGTCTTTGAGGGCAGATGTGCTGCACCTTTTAGATGAGTCTCTGCTGTGACACAGAATCAAATAACCAAGTGCTTTGCAGTACCCTGGAGAACTCGGCCTCAAGTGAGGTAATTGGAACATTTGGATTGGAGAGATATCTAGAAGTTGCAGGATACCAGCTCTGGAGTATTTGAGCTTAAAGTCCATTGTTTAGATCTTGTAGGACCCTTCTTAACCTTCTGTCACCCTCAGTCTGTCCTCTCTACACCATACTGACCTTCTGTGAAAGTTTTTGAATCATCAGGTGGTACAGAAACTTGGAAGCATTTTGCTGAATTATCTTGTCTTGTATGAGAAGAAATAAGACTCAACTCAGCATGGAGGATCTACACAATAGCCTCCACTGTATGAGAGAAGCCCTTTGCTGCTTTGTTGAGCTCCCCTTTGGAGGGCAGATGATGTAATGCTGCAGGCTCATGACTGCAGACAGCTGATCTGTGCTCAGAGCCTCTTCAGACCATCTTCCTCCCCCTTCAAACACCATAATGGCCTTCCTACTCTTCATCAATCATCCCTGTGCTCCTCTCTGTTAATCTCATCCCTGTGTTCTCTCAACCCTCACGCCTCTTTCCCCACATCATCAAAACTCCACTGATCTTTTGTTGTTGGTCGCACCAAATAAGTAAAAAGTTCTACTGTCAGGTTGTGGTTTTCAATGAAATATTAAAAACTAATCAACTTGTAGTTTTGTTATTTGACTTAGGGGGGGTGGGTCATTGCTGTTGAGTCAGTATGCAGAATGTTTGTGTAGTTATCATCTTCAGCCTTTAATCTTCCCAGCTTTGCAATAGATCAGTTGAACATGTCAAGTAACTTTCCAGCAGCTCTGGATCCTCCCTGTGTTGCAGTTTGATAAAGTTTAATTCCTCTTGCTCTGATTTAGTGTCGACCACAGTCTGTCTCCAAACAGCTCAATTCTCCCACTGAGCTCCATCTCCCAAAAAAAGAGAGGAAAACTCTTAGTTGATGATTCAAAGCAATTCCTAGTAATGATCCCAAACTCTAATGTAAAATCTCCATCCAGGAACAATATAACTGAACAATTTTATATCTATTCTGAGAACATAATTTATTTTTCTAATATTTTATTACAAATGATGCAAGCTATACAAATATGCTTATTAGAAAAAAATATATATACATATATACAATTTTTTTTATAGACAGATATACATTTGTTTTATTTTTTAAAGAAACTCATATTGTCACAGTGTGATCAGCTAATTAACTCAGAAGACCTGAAAAGACTTTCTGAGTGGTTTCTCAGACTGATTGCAGAAAATGGTTGAGAACCTTGACTAGGCAGGCAAGCTAAAAGCGATCTTTCCTACACTGCAAATAAAAATCTAGAAATAATTAAAAAAATGTCTTAAATTAAGTGTATTTACTCTTGATTTGAGAAGGTAAATGAGATAAGTTGCCAATGGAATTAGTATTTTTACTCTTAAACTAAGATAATTAGATAATATCCACTTGAAATAAGACAAGGCAATTGTGTTTTTTTTTTTTTTTTAAACCTAAATTGTTCCATTAGCAATATGTCTCTTTTATGTCCTCAATTCAAGGACAAATGCACTTTAAGAAAAAAGGACTTATCTACATTTTGATTTTTTTCAAGTGTAAAGAAGCTGGTTTTCAGAGTCCTGTATCTGAGCATGTTCATAGAAAATTGAGTGGAAGATGAACGAACACAAGAGCCCTCACAGGATATTTGAGAATTTCATGTTTTCTTCCAAGAATCCTGTAAAGAAAACATCCCCACAACATGATGCTGCCACCACTGTGCAGATGGTGTGTTCCAGATGGAAGAGACCATAAAGTGCATGATAGTTGTTTGAGGTGTGTTTGGTCCTTCTCCAAAGTTTGACTCTTTGCTGCTCTAGATCAAATCTGCTACTGTACTCTTTCAAGATGAGGGTTTGAACAGAACTCTCCGACATTAGGAACGTAGGGTATTTAGAACCTAACCGTGCTTTAAACTTCTCTAGAACTTCCTCTCTGACCTGTCTGCTGTGTTCCTTTGTCCTTTGTGATGCTGTTTGTTTAACTAACAAACCTTTGAGGCTTCAGATAACATCTTTAAATTAGACTAGGAGACAAATTGGGAGGCTTCCATTGGAATTTATTAGGAGGTATCAACATTAAGGGGACTTTTATAGCATAAACGTCTCTCTTAAAATGCACAATCCTTCTAAATCGAGTCATTCAAACACAACATTCTGATTAAAATGCCTAAAGTTTAAAAGTGGGGGGAAAACCTACTTTTGAAAAATCTTGGTCGCAAAACAAGGATGGGGGTGGACGCTGATATCTGAGACAAGATTTTGTTTTTTTGACCTTACAGCATCAGGCTGCTGTAAAAAAACCGGTGATTTCAGGGATGGAGTCATGGAGGATGTCATGTTTTCCGCTTTAACTCATTGCTGTTTTGTTCTTGGTGCTCATATTTAATAAAGAGCAGCTCAGCTTTGAAATGATCTGTATTTAACTTCTGGATCTATTAAGGCTACTTCTATTCTAAAGAGTGCAGCTCAGACGCTCTACTTGCAGCTGAAAGTGAAGAGTTGACGTTGGAGGCTGGTTGGAGCATCTGGCTCAGGGCACTGCTGGGAGGAACCGTCTTACAGAGCAGCTCAGATGGTTTTAGAGCCTAGATCTGCTCTTATCCGCCTCCTCTGACTCTTANAAATATTCCACTCTCTACCCTCTCCCTGCATAGTCAGCAGACGCCCCCCCTTCCTCCTACGCAGCCCCGTCTCTTCTCCCCTCCACTCGGTCTCACCCCACACCAGCTGCTCTTCCACCATCCTCCTGTCCCTCATCACTCCCTCCCTCTGCTCCCCGCTTCACTTCAGGTTCAATAACCTCCACCCGTCTGTAACGCCACAACACCCATCGTCTCTCCTCCTGATGTTTCCCCCTACCTTTGCTCAGCCACACCCTCCTTTAACAGCCCCCCCAGATGCACCTGCTCCCCACGGCCTCTTCCACCCCGTCGGTCCCTCCTCCTCCCCTAAAACCGCGTCAGTGGCAGACCCTACCCCACATCTCCTGTCAGAGCCACAGTCTGCTTCTTCCCGCTGCTGAGGCGCCCGTCCCGCCTTCAGTCATCCCCCCACAGAGCCATCTTCACCTTGGCGTCCTCGCTTTCTTATCTTCTGCTTTGTCTTCATTGAAGGTAGCTATGGTGTTTCATTCATAGGTTCATATGTTCGTAGCTCTTAGTTTGGCCTTGGGTTTCTTTGCAGTTTTATCGTTTTTGCCTGTTTTTGTTGAAAGAAGCCCTTCATGCGCTGAGCAGTAAAGTTCCTGTAATGAAACGTTGAGTCAGAGGCCACTTTATGGACTTTATCAGTAGCTTTATTCAAACTCTGTTCAAACACAGCTGGTTTTTATCTGGGAATGGTAATGTGTCTGTAAACTGATGCTGAAGGAGCCTTCCTCCCCCCTCTTTATTGTGGCAAGGTTCAGGGTAGGGGATGGAGTATTGTCTGTAGTAATCAGTAAATTTCAGGTGGGGAGCTACATGCACGAGAGTATCCGGATTAGCAGCAGATCCTTTGTCTGGCCTCCCAGAGACGGTGCCTGGCTGCATCTGCTTGTTTATACTGACCCCCATGTGTTTACCCCTCCTTAATTCATGGATGCATGCAAGCCGGTATCAGACTCCCTTCAGCCCCCCCCTCCATTGGCTCCACCCTGGGTCTATAATCAAATCCCTCCTCTGGAGTTGATCCATTGTTGTGCTGCAGGCTCTGCTTTGTTGTAGTTTAATACTTCAGTTTTCATTGGTCCAGTGTTAACAAATGTTTGTTTTAATAATTCCTATTTACCGGGTTTACAGGTTGTTCATAAGCATTTAGTTTGTTCAAAACTGTCATGAAGTCACTTTATTTTTTAAGACTGCTTCATCCAATTCATTGCAAATTCAATTAGCAGCTTCATCCTTTGTAAGCATCTGGCGACAGTAAAGAGAAACTTCCTTTCTAACAGGTAGAAACCTCAAGCAGAAAATGTTAGGGGGCGGGGCTAAGAACAGGACACACAATGGCTCGATTAGAAGTACTTTCTAATAACAAAAATGAATAAACTGGGTAGAGAAAAGAGTACATTGGCTTTTTCAATAGGTTCACAATGTTAAAAGATGGATATAAACAAAAGCATTGGATAAGGAGTACTTTCTATAAGGGAATGTAAGAAAAATGAAAGTTGATTTTTTTAGTATTAGCTGTAGTTTTAGCTTGATGCTGGAAAAAATATATGTATTTTTTAACATTGATGAATGGAAAAACTGACTGATCCATGCCTCCCACCAACTTTAAGGGTCATAACTAAACTCTTAACTTATTTACCATAGAAAGTACTCCATGCCCAGTGCTTAAGTACATAAAGATAATGGAAACAATTTCTTCCCTAGATCTAGGAGGGACATTTTCTGGAATAGGTGCGTTTGATTGAGTAGAACACCTGAGTACCCAATTATGTTTTTTTTTTTTTTGTTGGTTTCCAGGCATAGGACCACCAGAGTTATCCTGAAACTACTTTAAATATGCATGCTGGGAAATCTTCATTCTAAAGCCACTTTCCATACATAAAACGATTTTAAGGCTGCTAAAAATGTCTGAGACATAAAAACATCATTTTTATCATTTTAGTCTTGTTCATCTACGAAAACTCAAAATTCAAATATTTACAGCAACAAACATT
>NW_015150681.1:529298-533169 GCF_000732505.1 Cyprinodon variegatus | reverse complement strand
AATAGCTTTTTTATTTGAGCCTTTACAACTGAGAAATTGTTTGATTAGTACACAGACACCTCAGTACTTCAGCCCCGATGCATCTTTAAGCCTGTAGCCATTTTACCGGAATTTACTCTGGGTCAAAAGCTGTTCGGTGAATGTGATGTCAAGCGCGTCCATGTTGAATGGGTCCTACCTAGCAAACAAGCATTATATCAAAGATGGATTGTTTGGATACTTGGAACTGACTGGCATAAAGCTAAAAACAAAAAAAAACCCTTTAGTATTAGTGCGGGCTACGAAAGCAAGCAGAGTGATGCAGTTCTGTGTTCTGCCCACATGTGGCAATATCATTTAAAACTCCTTTAGTGCCTCTTTATACATGTTTTGCTTTTACGTTTGCAACACTTTAAATTCTTTTTTTGTTTTTTCTTTACCATGTCATTGTGCAATACAAGTACAATATTAGTTTGCTGGCAGTTTATATTGATAAAGTTGAACATCTCAAGAACACGGAGCCTCTAACTGAAAAGCCAACTCCAAAAGTTGGTTTTTACTGTATTTAACAACAACATTAAAGCTCGCAGGACTCCAACCTGTTCTAGTATCTCTCTTAATGAAGTTAAAAGATAAAAACAATATCTTGTTTCCCTAAACTGACTTAAATAGTCCCTGTAATTAAAACTTTTTTTTTTAATTAATGGTGTGATTAATTACATTCATACAGTCTAGGGATAATTCAAAATGCACATAAAGGAAAATGTTGAATGCTAAAGAAATATTCTTTTAGTATTCATAAAATGTTCTAAAGATTGGAGTTGCATCTCCAGGATGGAGCAGGCTTTATAAACACCTGCTGATGTTGTCTGTGAATTAAAATTGGTGTGCATGGATTCTTTGCACGCACCCCTTAGTGGGGTTGATCAAAATTTAAAACCAGAGTGATTTTACCAGACCTAGCCACAGCTGGCCCCCTGACCTCGTCGACCTGACCATTAATCAAGTCTGTCCACAGGATCATATGGTCTAACCTCCTATTAATGTTCTGTAACCGGAGCAGTTTGTCATTGCTTTTGCTTTCAGTGTAAATTTTTACTGGGCAGAGCTGCCAAACATGATGCAAATGGAAACTAATAGTTGTCCCCGAGAGTTTAATGTAAGAAAAATGATGTGTACTTTTGTCAAAGTTTACTTCAGACAAGTTGATGCTCATCTGACTTTCATTATGCAAGACATACTTTCACCTCAAACTCATCTGTTTCTTCCAGCTTGACAAGTCTCTGCCTGCGGACGCCCTGAGCCTGTCAGAACTCACTGAGCAGCTCAAGTTTGTAGAGCAGAAGTAGGATAGCGATCAGACAGAGTGTTAACTTCAATCTCTTAATCAAGTGTTGGACATGTGATGATGAAAAGCTGCTTGGTTGTCCTGCAGGCTGAAAGCTTGTAGACAGTTTGTCCTGTTGTGTAATCTGGACTTTAAGCAATATCAAACATTTAAGCTGCAACACTGGAAGGAGGCCAACTTGAGCACCTTGGAGTGCTTCTAACCAATGTCACCACATCAACCATTTCCTTTTGCTTATTGAGCAATTATCCTGTGCATGCAGGGCTCAGCTTATCAAAATGTTATTGATGAACACCTTGGTGCCATCCCAGATCTGTTTTCTAGAAAGTTTCCGTTTTTATTAATGCAAAGAAAAGTTCCAGTTTTGGTGTTTAACTACAACAAATTTTGGTAATTTTGGTTACTTCTCTGGACAGATGGGGCGTCTGCCTCAGGCCCAGTCTTTCTGAGCTCTTAATGGGATTTAAGCGGCTTGGTTTGAACTGGACGAACATGCACACTTGACCTTACCTTTGTTGTTCTCAACTCCTCTTTGCTTTTCTCTGATCTAATTCCTTTTCCATCCTTCAACAGACGGAGCTGCCTCTGGTCTCTTTGCTCAACTGACTTAAACATGTGAGCGTCAGACTGCTGTTATCTTTGCTGGAGTTGCATTATATCTCTAACACACTTTCATTTCTGTTCTTTCAGGGATCCAAAGAGCAGACGGGTCGAAACGCAAGCAGTAACTCTTCAAACATGGACCAGCTGCTAGGAGGTACCTGGATTTCTTTGGAAATTATTTGGCATCTTTATTCTAGACTGTAGTAGCAAATCCTGAAAATCTGATATCTAAAATCTCACACAATGTCTGTTTATCGAAATGAATTTAAGACACACCACTGAATGTGAATAAAGCTTGAAATGTGATGCCTAAAGGTAAAACTGGAGCAGGACTTCAGGGCTTGTCCTCAAGCCCCATTATTTATTTTCTTTGATTTGTAACCAGGCATCCACATGTTGGTTATGCTCTTGTTAAAAAAAGATGGATGCATAATACATGCAACAAATTTTTTGAAGGCCTCAACGCAGGCGTTCAGGATTCTTCTGCCGACCTCTGACCCCAAAAAACGCCCCACTCAGAAATGGAGGCCACCAGAGCAGGAGTCAGAACCTATGAGTTTATTTAATGGGTTTATTGAGGAATCAAAGCATCTCCACCATGGTAGTCTCCACAGTTCTTTGACTGTTCCAGGAAGTAGAAGTTTGACAAATGTGGCAACACTTGTTTCACCGACCTTTTGTCCAGTTTTAGACGGTCTATGAGCTGAAGCCTCAGTTTCCTGTTCTTAGCTGACAGCAGTGGCCTGAGGTTTGGTTTTCTGTTGCTGTAGCCTGTCTGCTTTAAGGTTTTGCTTAATATTTGTTCTGAGATGGTGTTACGCATTCTGTTTTCTCTAACCAGCGGTTATTTGACCTTCTGTTACTCGTATCATCTCTGCTCTTCTTCCTCTGGTATTCATAGATTTTCATGCCTGCAGCTGTTGCTCTGGTTTATATTTTTATTGGACGATTCTAATATGAGTCTTAAAATCCCAACAGAGGAGCAGCTTTTGAAAAAACTCAAATCTTGCAAAACTGTTTAAAGTCACTTGAATCCCATTTCATTTCATATATTTATTGCGTTTAAACTGTGACTATCTAGATCCCTTTATGAATTATGCTGCTTTAGTGCGGCCGGCCGATTCTGTCTACAATCGATTTAAAAAGATGCTTCTAATGTGTCTGAGTGCATCTGTCAGACTTTTAGATTTTTTTGTGAGTGTGTAGGAAAGCATCGAGTTATTTAACGGAAGATGTCATTTTAGTAAAATCTTGAACCTTGCAGAAAAAAGCATTACAACACAGATAATTGAAAAGAAACTTGCAGTGCTCCACAAAAGTGTGCTTCCTTTGGATTGATTACATCCTTCCTAAAATTCAGAAGGGATGACAGAAGGTGCTCTGCGATCAGCAGATGGCTTAAAAGTGAACAGGAAAAGGCCAAATCCTGCTTCCGTCCACACAGCTCCTGACCTTGTGTTCCTGTTTGGTGACGGCGTGACCAACCCAAATTTCTGCACTCATCGTGAACTGGAAGGACTCTGAGGAAAAAGAAAACTATAACCTTGTTTTTATCCTGAGCAAGAACTAAACTGTGGAAAGTAGAGATAATGTGGAATCAAAATTTTAGAAGTTTTCCTTCCAGAGAAGGCCAAATGAATTGTACTTAAAACAACTGGAATGTTTAAGTGGTTAAAGTGGATAAACCACTCTCTATCGCACTCTAATCTTTTATGCATGGGTGTTTTTATAGATGGAGGTCTTGCTGATTCCACTCCCCTCCGTGATCGAATGGCCCTCTACAAAGCTGCAATCTCCAAACAGGAAGTCACTGTGAGTTTATATCCTCACTATCAAGTTACAGCTTTTTTTTTTTTTTTTTTTTTTTTTTTTTAAAAAAAAAAAAAAAAACCCCCCTTTTTTTTTTTTTTTTTTTTTTTTTTTTTTTTTTTTTTTTTTTTT
>NW_015150681.1:501289-529288 GCF_000732505.1 Cyprinodon variegatus | reverse complement strand
TTTTTTTTTTTTTTTGCAAAAAAAAAAAAAAACCCCGCCCTTTTGTTTTTTTTTTTTTTTGACTAGGTTTGTTTTCCTATGTTTAAGTAAATGTCATGTTCTGTATGAAGCTCATGCTTTATGACTTTAGAAATCTAAACTGCAGGCCGTCTGAAAACCAGATTTTTCTCTCCTCTGGCGTTTCCTTTAGGGCGATCAACTGGACGGGTTCTGTGGAAAACAGAAAGAGAACGTCCCTCCTTGTTCTCTGGAAATGGTGAGATTTCAATCTCTTCTTCATGCTTTGGCCTCTCAGTGGCTTTGCTTTGTTACTCCTCTCATGCACAGGGGATGGTTTTTCTTTACGCTCTATTCCAAAGGCTCATCTGAACACGTTTGGTTTTTTTTTTTTCGTTTGTTTTTCTTTCTGTTTGTTTTTTGTGATCATGTTTTAACAGATTTTTTTTTTTTCAGAGTCCAGAGTCTGAACCAAACAGCAGGAGAGTCTTTACCTCGGAGAGCAACGGTAAATCCTTCTGTTGGGCTTAAAGTGATGTTGCAAATTCTAAACCCCTTAAACTGGCTTTCTTTTTTTTTTTTCTTGACCAACAATGAATGGAACTCTTTGATCATGAAAGCCCCGCCCCCTGGGGATCACTTTCTCACTTATCTTATTAATAAACTATTTGTTCCTTCAGGCTCTGGTCCTGGGACTCCGTCCTCCAGTCAGAAAGACTCCTCTCATTCAAAGACCCCCAAGGTGAGTCCACTTGTGCTCCTCTGGCTCATGAATCCCGTCTGTCCTGCTGAGGGGGCATTAATGGAGGGATGTTTTTTGTGTGCAGAGCTTCCACCTGCCTGTGAGGGAGACCTGTGTGTCGTGTCAGAAGACTGTTTATCCTCTGGAGAGGCTGGTGGCCAACAAGGACGTGTACCACAGCTCATGCTTCCGCTGCTCACACTGCAACACCAAACTGAGGTAAAAACCCTGCGGACTGACTGAACCAAAGGTCTGGACAGCAGGTGGTAATTTAACGTGCTACAGAAATGGGGATGTTTGACCAGAAAATTTATTTTTATCCTGTAGGCTAGGCTAAAATGCTGCTGCTTCTAGGTTGCTTTTCAGTGCATTGTGAACAGCTATTGCAGCTTATCAATCTGGAAAGGGTTGTAACACTTTCCAAGCTAGCTAAAGTACATCGTTATACAGTGAAACTTTTGTTCAAACATTTGTTTGCAAGAGGGGAGGAGAAAAAGTTTAAAAATCTCTGATTCTGCAACCTGGAGCATGGTTAACATTAAACAACTAAAAGATCTAAATTATATTTATCTGAAAAGAGGAATTTTGACCCCTAAGCAACAGTCCAGTAGTTTGTTCTTCTAGCCCAGATAAGTTGGAGCCCATGTTTAGGATTGTTTGTATATAGAAGCTTCAGTCGGAGCTTTATGCCTCTTATCTTTGTGAAGCTCACCTGAAATCTGAGTAAAATTTTGCTCCAGTCTCAGAGCCATGATCTTCCCTGCTGTTGGTCCTTTCTCCTTCCACTCAACTTTCTATAAATGTGCTGTGGCGTTCACACAATCTTTCAATTTTCTGAGAAGTTTTCACTCCCTGTAAGCGTCAACAGACCAATGACTAAGGTCTTAAAAGCTTTGGAATAAGTTTAATTTTATGAAATAAAAAAACGTTTTATTTTTCATGACAAATTGTGAGCAACGCAAAACCTAAAACAAATTTATAGGGAATAAATTAAGCAATGTGAAAACCTGTTTTTTTTTTTTTTTTTAATCAGTTTTTGACTCTAAACTTGGCTTTTTTTCTGTCCTGTCAGTTTGGTGAATTATGCCTCCCTGCACAGCAACATCTACTGCAAACCTCACTTCTGTCAGCTTTTTAAGGCCAAAGGAAACTACGATGAGGGCTTCGGCCTCCGGCCTCACAAAGAGCTGTGGGAGAGCAAAGGTGAGGGAGAGGAGACCTCCCCCGAGTCCGGCTCTGGGACCAAGCCAAAGGTCCAGAGCCCACCCTCAGACCAGGACAGCCCCAGCGTGGAGGACTCCCCGCTGGCCAAAGTGCTCGTCCTGACTGCCACCATGGAGGCTCTAGGACAGGCGACACCAGAGAAGACGGATAAACCAGCTGAGACCAGACGGCTGAAGATCTCCTGGCCCCCACGAACGGAGCCGGAGGACACACCCAGCCGCAGCGGGGCCGCAGACGGGGGCTCCGCCACTAAACCCATCAAAGCCAAGTGGCCCCCAGAGGACGAATCTCCATCCTCTCCCACAGAGCTGAACAGAGGCTCTCCTTCTCTGCTTCAGAGCTCCTCCCTGAAGGAGCGCAGCGTCGCCTTCTCACAGGCAGCACAAGCTGACGGGAGATGGAGTTCTCCTGCTGAGGAGGAGGAACAGCTTGAGCCTGAGGCCTCCAGTAAGAAGCAGCAGCAACAGGACAGCCCTGAAGATAGCTGTGTGGATGTGCAGAGCAGTTCTGGAGAGGAGGGGGAGATGAAGAGTGACACAGCTGAGGATGAGGTGGAGCAGATGGAGGAGGAGGAAGAGGAGGACAAGGTTCCCCTGGAGAGTCAGGAGAGCCCAGCAGAACCAACAGCCATCCCCTCTCCTGAGGAGGAGGTGGAGGCCAGCCGATCATCACAGGACGTGGGCTTCTGGGACAGCGACGAGGTCGACGACAAACAGGAGGAGCAGGAGGCGCTGAGCGTGGAGGAGATGATCAAGCGAAACAGATACTATGAGGAGGAGGAAGAGGAGGAGAATGTATAGAGCAAATTCTTAGCTTGTCAGGACTTCTTCCTCTGAGCATTCCTGCTTGTTTTTTTTTTTTTAAAAGGACGGTGTCCTATTGAGCTCTTCATGTGCCTCAGTGAACAGTCTGAACCACTTTAAGCCATTAAGTCAGTTTTTATAAGAAATCTGTTATGACTGGAGTCATTTTTCTGTGTTTTTAAATTCTGAATAAAATTGTTACTAGTGCGATAAATATATATATTTTTTTTCTGGGACTCTGAGAAAAGACCTTCTGGACAACTTGTTTCTATTAACTGTTTTTTAATCCGCGTCAAACTGCTCTGTTAGCTCTGCCAGGTCTTATTATAGCAGCCTAGCGCAACTTCTGTCTCTTTTAGGTTTTAATGGATTTGAAACGAGGCATTTCTAAAGAGGGGGAGGTAAAGCTTTAGCAAACTCGCTCCTGGATCCATCCAGTCAGGTTCAACTATTTTTTAGAGATGAACCTTTTCCAGTTTTTCATGTAGTCTTTGACTTTCATCACTTTGAATCTTTGTTTCCATGTTAAAGATTTAGAACCGGATGTAATGGTTTGTTTTTTAAAGCCAGGGAAGGAAAACGCTTCCCCAGCCGCTGTTTAATAAATTGTTATATACAAACTTTTGTCCTGTTGAGTATTGATTAAAATCTAAAAACTTTAAATCATTCAAACATTCACAAAAATTTGAACTTTTTTTTTTTTTTTTTTTTTTGAACAGAAATTATAGCATTTTCTGCACATTATAAATGGTAACTTCTTGCTGCAAAGGAGAAATGTGAAGATTGTATTTGTGGATCTCCAAACGCACTACATATTTTAACCAGCATTCAGACAGCGACCTCTAGTGTACAAAACATTACAGACATCTTCAATGTAGTTTGAAAAAAATCATATAAACTATACTTATTAGATTTACTATTTTTGCCTGACCTACATCTAGAGAAATCCCTAGGTTCCCATCTCAATTATTAAAAAATATAACTTGGCCAGGGCTGTGCAGTGGGTAACACTGCTGCCTTGCAGGTTCTGGGTTCGATTCCCGGCCTGGGGTCTTCCTGCATGGAGTTTGCATGTTCTCACTGTGCAAACACTGGAAGGAGGCCGAAAACTGGACTGTTAGGTTAATTGGCTTCTCTAAGATTCTCTTTAGGTGTGAGTGCGTGAATGGTTGTATGTCCTGTTGTCTCTGTTGCCCTGTGATAGACTGACATCCTGTCCAGGGTGTACTCGGCCTCTCGCCCCTTGACAGCTGAAGATGAGCAGCAGCACCGCTTGCGACCCCAGGAGGAATAAGCGTGAAGGAAAATGGATGGATTGATAACCTGGCCAGAGCAGCATCATGGATGACGACTTGTCCAGCAGTCTGTAATTGACCTCCACAGGCAGGGTCAGCCACAACAGGCCCAAAAGAAAATTTCTTTTCAACTTGCCATCTAAACATAATGGAAGGTTAGGTAGTAAAGTGAACAAGTGATGGTGGCTTATTGTCTTCTTTCAGCTTGGGGTTGTCTCCTTCTGGTTTTAGAGAGCTGACCAAAGGTTCTCAATGGGCCTAACATTGTTTTTTTTTTTAACTGAACACTGGTCCAATACTTTGTGCATTGTAACACGGGGCTCCATTGTGCTGTGAAATCCACAGGTCAACAGGTGTGGATGTTGCAAAGGTGGTATCCTTATCAGCGAGTACTGACAAATAGGGCACCGATACCATTTTGAGAGCCAAAAGTTTATTCAACTATTGTCACCCATTCTAAGTAGGCAATAAAAAGTTCTACTGGATTCACTTTGTATTAGTCGTTTTCCTGCTTCACATATGTAGGCAGCAGCTTGACAAAGCCATGATGGCAGTTATTTTTTTTTTATCCAAGTAGTATGTAGTTCTTCCTATACACACACATCAATTTCAAACTTATGGTATCGGCCAATACTGCACAGCCAGGTATCGGTATTGGGGCCAAAAAATGGCATTGGTGCAACACTAGTGAACACCCAATTATTCCTGAATTGTTGAAAAAATTTGCTTTTTCTGGATGATTAATGGTTGCTCTAATCTAATTTCTAGAAGCCCAAAATCAGAACCAGGATATGTTTGTCTTCTACTGTCATTGTTGATCCTTTTGCGAAGTCTTTTTTATTTTATTTTTTTATTTACCTGTTGGCTGAGGGTTTTATTCTAGTCTTGTGGGTATCAACACACAACAAAATGCTGCCAAGCTCTGCACTCTTGGCAACCCAAGTTTGCTATTTGTTACCCTGGAACCCAAACGTTACTCCAGACGTTTGATTTGAGAAAGCTTCCTGGATGAGAAGCGAAACGTCTTCAAACATGGAAAAAGTCCAGTGGTTTGTTTTTTAACTTTTGTATCTTTTTTGGAATGTAGTTAAAAGCTCCAGCTGATCCAAAATGCTGCAGCCAGAGTTCTGAAGAAAATTAAAGAGATATCTCTTCTATCCTAGTTTGTCTTCACTGGCTTCCTGTTAAATCCAGAATAGAATTTAAAATGCTTCTTCTCACATATAAAGCCTTAAATGGCCAAGCTGTGTCTTATATCAGAGATATGATTATTTCTTGTGTTCCTAACAGAGTAATTCATTCTCAACCTGCAGGTTTTCAAGTGGTTCCAAGAATTTAAGTAGAATGAGAGGCAGATCTTTAAGTTATCAGGCCCCTGTTCTGTAGAACCAACTACTGTTTTAGTCTGTGAGAAAGACACCCCGTCTATTTTTCAGGTGTCTTAAAACTGTCCTTTTTGATAAAGCTTATAGAGTGTCTCCGATTATCTAGAGCTATCTCTAACATCTGCTGGGATGGTGACGTCATCGGTCAAAATTATTCCAACTCAGCACGAACAACGGTTCTACCCACACAAATCAAGTAGCACTGAAAAAGTAGATGATTTTTTATTCAATTCTAAGCTTAATGGGGGGATATTTGATCTCTGGATCTAAAAATACTCAATACCTCTGAAACTGTAGCACACATGATCTTTATTTTAATAAATGAAAATTTTAAATGCACAAACCTGCACTAATGAAGCAATAACCATTCAGTCTATTTTCTGACTATATTTCATGTTGGTGGGTTGTGTCAGCTTTGCTTAGCTGAAGCTCCTCCAAATTTGATGACACAGTCCATTGTGTAAATACCTGTGTAAATACTTCGGTCTTAATGCACAATTAGACATTTCTCTACTTCAAACTACACCATTTGTATGATTAAAAGATGTTTTCTAAATTGTAACCAATCATTAATTGAAATTAGGGCAGAATTTGAATTCAGGGTCTGCGTCCTCCGAAGGCCAGATTCATGGGCCGATTACATCATAGCTTTGCGCCGAGGTCTGTTCGGATTCCAAGACTCCTCGTTATGTGGCCGACAAATGCGTCGTTCTTTTCGCCTGATTTGAAGGACGGGTCTGGTGTATCCTACGTAGCCTTGGATATCCCATGATTCATTGCAAGACCAAGCAAACCGGCTGCACCATGATCAGAGGAAAAAGGTGCTTGGCACTGAACAGTGGTGAATGTTGGAAGTTCAGTTTAATATAAGTATGTGAATAGTTCCGTCTGAAATTTATAAAAAATAGTTGTTTTAATGGTTATTGAGTCAGATATGTTTCGGGTAATGTTTAATTCATCTAAAGGTTTTTATCTGTGTCATGGTCTTGGTTCTGTTATGCTTTACTTTGCTCCATGTTTTCTAGTTTTATTGGTTTAATTCATATTTTGTTGTATTTTTTTTTGCTCCTGGATATATGAGTATATAAGAGTTCTTTGGTTTTTATTTGTTCTTTGGTTTTTATTTGTTGCCCTCTTTTGTTGGTCTCCTTTGAAAATTATTGCAATCTTGAAGCTGACCACTAGATGTCACCAGATACTACAAATTGCTCATTAGAGCTATAAGTAACAACTGATTTGTTTTACTCTGATCCAAATCCTTTTAATTTATTTATAGGCATAGAAGAACAATTAATATCCATAGTGTCAAATATTTTACAGGATGTCGTGAAACAATGAATGTCATGAAACATGAATAAATCTAATGCAGAGTCTGTCAAAGATAACAATATATTAATTGTGGAGTCATTTACTCGCCACTTGAATCTGTAACCCTGACTTATAACACCAGCAGTAATATTTAGCCTGCAGTGATCCCATCACTGCAATACCTCCTGTGTGGTTCTGTCACAAATAAGCAATGAAACCAGAAAATAAGTTTTTGAAGAGTCTAGTTCTCCCTGCTGGAGTTCACACATCAAATCTACACCTCAGCATGCTGATTCGTGTTTACCTTAAGAGACTCTGCCTATATATGTAAGATGTATAAGGTGTGTTAAATATTTAATTACAAACAGAAAAAGTTATAAGTTCAGTATTTGAGGTCATGTGTCAGAGAGTAAACTTATATATTTCTTAAATATAGTACAAAACATTAAGCATTCCATTCTTGTGCTTTTCATTGTTATGGCTTACAGGTGTTAAAATGGGAATATAGTGAAAATGCTGAGCTATGTTTATAGAAAGCTGAGTGGAAGGAAAAGGTGTAAAATTTCCTTAGATAGAAAACTTTGTATCAATTTGACTGTATGATCTGGTTGAACTGTAAAGCGCCTTGAGATGAAGTGTGTTGTGAATTTGGCGCTATATAAATAAACTGAATTGAATTGAATTAAAATAAAATATAAATAATTGGGGTAACTGTAGCTTTGAGGGGCTTTGAAGCAAAAACCATCCAAGAATTTTTGGCAGGCTTCATTCTGAAGCATCACTGACCACTGGGCACAGAGGGATCCTACACATGGATTGCATATATTCCTCGTGTCAAACCACTCCTCTACCTTTATTAGGCCTCTTTCTCTCAGAGGAATAAAATGTTGTCCAGCAGTCTGTAATTGACCTCCACAGGCAGGGTCAGCCACAACAGGCCAAAAAGCAGATTGCTTTTCAACTTGCTATCTAAACCAAATGGAAAGTTAAGTGGAAGGAAAAACACTAGTAAAGTGCACAAGTGATTAGGATAACAGTCCTGGGGGGGGAAAAAACCCAGTTGGGGGTTTGGGTGTGTGACTAAGTTTTAATTTTACTGAAATCTGGAGGAAGAGATGAGCAGTCTGCTGGGTTTCCTGAGATCCCCAGTTTACATCATCAAGCAGGTATTTTTTTGTCTACTTCCTGCTTCTTTATATTAACAAGCTTTATTGAGATTCAGATTATTTGTTTCCAGCAGGACTTGGTACCAACCTACTCTGGCAAAGGTACGCAAAGCTGCCAGTGACCATGGCATGGAGTTTATGCAAAAGGACCCAAACTAAGTATTTAGAAATGAGCATACTATTAATAAGTGAACATTTTTGTTTAAGATATTCATTTTTCAATGTTCTAATGTGATATTTTAATTTTCATAGACATTAAATGTTGGGGTTTTCTTATCCTTAAAGTCGCAGGGAAGTCCTATTTAAATGTCAAATCATTCTGGCTTAAACATGTTTATAAATGTACTCTTTATCAGACCAACTTGTCCCAAAAGTTAGCAAATTCATATAAAAAAAAAAAAATCCTGTCTTAAAATCTGTTTTTTTATTTGTTATCTTATGCAGGCCAGTTAGTTATACGTCAGCCTGAACACCTAAATTCTGCCAATCATATATCAACGGTCATCTATCAATCACATTTATTCAGTCATTGCATATTGATTCATATCTTGCAGCTAATATACACAACGGTTTAAATAAGAAATAATAATTTACTTTACCATTGAGTTCCGTCCCAGTGTTCACGGGGATGGACGTCTGTGTCTTCAGCAGGCGTAGAGCTAACAGAACTGGCAGCGTTGCGAGGCGAGGGCTCAAACATGTACGCCTGGAAGCCTTCTACACCAAACCAAGCTTCTGCCGCCCTGGCGTCCTCTTTCACAACATGTTAGTCCCCGCTTTCCTCCTCTAAGTAAAAATGTATGATGGAGGAGACTCATCCACGACCTCGGACACAAAACTCTCCTCCTCTTGCATGTTTTTGCTGTCCATAGCGTTCCTTGACAGTGTTGTTTCTAAGTCACCAATTTACTGCTACTTAGTACCAATGTAATTTCCCATTGGGAACCTACTAGTGCTAAGATGGCTTCCGAGACATCGGCCACAATCAAACTTGCTTGCGAACCTTCCACTACAACAATCCTGCCCTCTTGATAATCGACCACTCATTTTATTCACTCGTGTAAATTCGTGCTCCACTCGGGAGAATTCAGAACCGCAACCTTTGTAACAGCCGCTTCCCTACGACTTTAAACCATGCTACATTTTTTGTTTTCTTTTATTGTCATTCCACTGTCACACGTAGAGAGCAACGAAATGAACTCTCTGCATTTAACCCATCCTCTTGAGGAGCAGTGGGCTGCCATTGTGCAGCGTCCAGGGATCAGTGTGGGTCTTTGCTCAGGGAATCCACTGCATGCATCACCTTATGAAAGACAGCATCATCAGCTTTGGTTAGTCACTCATTTATCCTTTTAAACAAGAGACAACAGTAACCCCATCCCTCTTTATCTACTTTCCCTTTTAGGTTAATAATGATTTTTTTAAATTGAACTGAATTCAATCACAATCAAAAAGAAGAAAGGTAAATAATTTTTTTAAGAATAAACCAAAGATAACAAAAGATACTAAAGTTTTAAAATGATATGTTACCTGAGTAGAATAATCACATTTGGAGCAAAAATGGAAAGAATCCACAATTCGGAATAAAACTTTTATTTATGATCATGTGAAGGATATAGTGCAATTCAACAAGGCAGAAATAATGATAGCATATGAAAACAGCATTGACTGCATTTGGAAACATGAACTAAAATCAAGTTTAGCTCTAACCGGAGGAACTTTTTTTGGTGATTTTTTCCTGTTTTTGGAGTTAAGTGAGAAACCCTGAACTGAGATGCAGCAGATTTTTCCCACATCTGCGCCTCGTTTATCTCACTGTGATGTTGACATGTTCTTAATTTTGTCCTGCAGGAGAACAAAACTGACATAAGCTCAGCTTATTATTTTGTTTTCTAAGAAAATCAAGACATTACAGCTTAAAAACTCACAGAAACCAGCAGACATGATTTAAGAGTTACCCTGTGCACAAGTTTTACATCACATTTGTGGTTGCATTGGGTTGTTTTGTGTACATGCTGGCTCAACGGAAAGCTGCTGAGTAAAAAGTATTCACGCCCCTTTAACTTCCCTATATTTTGATAAAACCATTAAACTTTATATTCTATTCACATTTTGTTGTTATAGACCAACACAAACTGGTGGACAATTAAGAAGCGGGAGGGAAGGGAATCTTTGGATTTTTGTTTTGTTTAGTACATAAAATCTGAAAAGTGTGGCATGCATTTGTGTTTGAAACATCTTTTCCTGAAAAGAAAGCTAAAAAGCCTTCTGGGATACCCATTATTCTCTTGTATCATGTCAGGGGTCAAATTTGACATGTAAGGCAGTTTGCTGCCCACAGTGTGACCCGTGGGCAGTAAACGGGTTAAAAATGATACAATTTGGGCCTGTAGCAGAGGAAACTGATGCTGATGAACATTAAAAAAAAGAATCAGGCAATGATTTAAGGAAACGGATGGAAATCCTCCCAATATTGAAAATGTTAAACATATTTTCAGTAGATTTTTGTTTCTTATGAAGGACCAACTCTGCCCTATTTAAAAATAAATACAGAAATAAATAAATAAGCATACAATTAATTGCCACCAAAATACAAACAACATATAAATGTAAGTAGAAATTAAATTATACAGTGAGACAAATGTATATCTCTTTTAATTAACTTCTTTATTTATTTGCCTTTGTAATATTTACCTTATTTATTTTTTTGTCCTTTATAATTTTCAACTTTATTCTTTATTTTTATTTTTAAGTATTTATTTATGTGCATGTTATATTTTTGTCTGTTTTATTCTTCCTTTGTATTTTTTTACCCTAGTTATTTCTTCGCTGCTATTTACTTCTGCCTGCCCTTTTTATTGAGCATTTATTTATTTCTGTATTTATTTTTAAATATGGCAGAGTTGGTCCTCCATAGTTTCTTGCCTTTAATAAAGCCTTTGTTCTTCATTTTTCAATAAAAGTTATTCAGAACTTTATCCTTAAAAGTAGTATGCATCTAGAATAGATAATTGCAGGTAAAATCAAAATGAGAACAAACAAAAATAAACTGTATTTTGCATTTTATTGTTTAATGTTGTGTTTGTGGCCCTACAGGACAATTAATATATAGGTGTCCAATAGGTTGGAAACCTCTGATGCAAGGCCACGTTTCTGATTAACTTATTTAAATGTAAATGTAATTCCCTTTATTGTCCCACCATGGGGGAATTCGTTCTCTGCATTTTGACCCATCCCCTTGGGGAGCAGTGGGCTGCCATTGTGGGGCACCCAGGGAGCAATCAGGGGTTAAAGGCCTTGCTTAGGGAACCCAGAGTGGAGGCTGTGGGGATCAAACAGTGTTCTTGCAACCTTCTCAGAGCACAAGCTCAGTCAGTAGGTTGTTTATATCGTTATGGGCTTGACTTATTTTAAACGTCTGACTCAGAGGGTAAATAATAAGTAATGTTGTGTTCTAGTACCGGCCGCTCTCACTTTTAGGTCTCATTCTGACGGATTTCTTTCCATCCCTCTTCTCATCCTTCCTGTCCCTGATGAGAGAAAAGCCTCTGCTGTGTTTCCAACCAACAGTTTTACAAGCAGACCACAGAGTTAGATTTTGCTCTAATTTGATCGCTTGCGGCGATCTGCAAAGACGGACGGCTTATGACGTTCTTCTTCCTTCCCTGGAGCTGAGATTTATGGGGAGAGCATAACGGTCCGCCGTGTTCCCTGGTCCTCACGATGCTGTTTGTTCCCTAATGTTTTCTAACAAACCTCTGAGGCCAGAAACAGAACAACTGGATTTAGACAGAGATTAATTACAAGCAGATGGACTCCATTTAGATCAGTGTTTTCCAACCTTGGTCCTCCAGGCACACAGCCCTGCATGTTCTAGATGTTTCCCTGCTTCATCAGACCTGCTTTCAGCTGATGACTGATTAAGAGGCACTTGCTGAGCAGCAATCATCTGAAGGCCTGAACAAAACGGTTATGTACGACTTTTTAGTCACCGAATCAATTATTTTCTATGTCACACTGACTGCGTGTAGAGCGGCTCCGACTAGGCAGGGCTGGCAGATCTGGGCAGATTTTTTTTTTCACTTCTGTGAAAACGATTTCCCACAATTGACTTTGATAGATTATGAAAAGTTATTAAAAATTAACGAATAAAGCAAATCCCCACTTAATGAGTCTGTGCAGCATCTCTAACCAGAACAGACAGAGAATTTTTATAGGTCTATGTTAAAAACATAATGAGAACCACGTCTAAAGAAACGAAAAATTATATGTTGACTGAGGCAGGATTCTCAGAGACCGATCTTGGAAGTTTATCAAAGTTTTTTTTCCATTAAAAGGGGAGAGTGAAGAGCTTCGCTTACTGCCCTGTCTCCCCCTCATTATTTTGTTTTTGGTGATGCTTAAAGAGGATCACTATTTTACTATATCCATTTTTTGTCCTCCTGAATTCATTTTTTTTATTTTTTTCGAGGAGATGGATAAACTGTGCTTTCTGTCCCTGTTTTTTGCAGGGCTCAAAAAGGTTCACTACTTTATCCGTTTTCTGTCCTCCTGAATTCCTATCATGAGTGAAGTATTCTATTTTTAATGTTTCATTCATTGCTTTTGCAGGAGTGTCCCGCTTGCCATATCTTTCCCTTTGCAATGAACAGATTTTATTTTGTATTTTCCCCCAAAGCAGATGTGTTTTACTTTGTAACCTCGTCTCTCTTCCAGTCAGACTAAAATTACCGCTCAATCGCTGCGTAGTCTGACTAAAACAGACCTGGGGTCTATCAAAGTCAGAGCTACGCAAGCCTCCTTGCAGAAAATCATGTCGGGTGTGATCATACTCATTGACTCTCAATAAGGAACTAAATGCCACGACCTCGTCCGACGCGATTTTCAGTCTGATCGGATGCAGAATCGGGTTCGGTATGTTCTGTTCTGTCCTTGAAGCAGGTGTGTTGAACTGGGGTCTAAAAAATGCAGAGCAGGGGGATGAAAAATGACTGATTTGGAGAAGTTCTGAATGAGGTGAGACACAAATGCAACCACAAGTTTCAGATTTTCACTTCTTTAAAACAAAAATATTATTATTCAGTAAACTGTTGGTATTTCTTAAAAAAAAAATCTGTTAAAGTTTGTGAAGAACCTTTGCAAAGTATTTTATGTGGGATTTTATTCATTGAAATAGATCCTTTTCAGTTACATGGAAACCAGCTCCAACAAACCGATGAGTATTTCTCCTTAAACATTTTTTTCTTGTCTGCATCACAACTTTCAGATCAACTCAGTTCACCCAGCAGCATAAAACGCAGCTGGTAACCAACCTTCTGTTATCATTGAACAATCACCAGACTATGGGTCGCTCTTCCCACTCAGAACGATGCAGGGCTGAATCTATGCTCCATCATCAATTACAGTGAGGGTTGATGTCCTCCTGCAGCAGCAGCATCATTTGTATCAGAGACACGACCGGAGGCCCGAGGCCGTGGAGCATCTGTGGTCACAGTCGCTGAACTTTGGATGAAGCCGTCTGAAGTAATCGAGTCGGCAGAGTTGGCTCCTCTGTTAAATGTCCTCAGTTCACCTCATGACGCTCACGCAGTTCAGCTGAGTTTAATACAGTCCTACCAGCTCAAATATTTCACTGGTTTTTATTTATCACTGCTCTAGTGGATTTGTTTGTTTTTTTTGGGATGTTAAACCTGAAATGATTTGTCCCTCTGGCAGGTTCGGGACTCAATTTAACGTGACGTGTCATTTAAGAATGAAAATATAAATAAAAAATGATTTTTTTCCAGTCTTCTCTCTGTTGAACTCCACAAATTATTCGGAAATAAACAATTTCTAACGATTTGAGATGTCACAATGTTTCTTACTTTTTGTGCTAAATTCTGGAGCTTTGCGGCATCAGAGAACCACAGTTGGTGCTCTCCGTCTGACACCCGATGCTTAAAAGACACCAGTACTGGTCTGATACTGGATCTGATGAGTCAAATATCAGACTGGAAGAATTTAATCCATAAAATTGCTAGAAATGAACTAAAGGGAGAACCTGAACTTTGTGATACGAAGCCATAGTGCTGCCAGGCTGGAACGTTTAGATGCATCCCTTCTGGAACGCACCAGAATGAGTTCATTGGTTCGTAACGAGGTCTCTGCAGAACGAGAATGGATGCAGGATGTTTGGGCAGACTGATTGAAACTTTCAGGAAGAAAAACTACATGTTTATTTTAAGTTGGTTTACTTCACTTTTTGCTTCTTTCCAAACATTAAAGAGAACTGTAAACTTTTACTTTTTGACTTTCAAGTTTTTTCTTTTCTATTTTTGTTAGTTGCATAAAGGAATACCTTAATGTTGGACTGGATCTTAGAATTTCTGTCCTTGCTCACAATTTGGATCCAGAATATAAAGCCCAAGTTTCTGTATTTCAACTTCACAAAGTCCTAAAATACACACATATTCCCTGAACAGGATTCATTAATTTAAATATCCTCTTTTGAACGATGAGTTGTAAAAACAATAAGAACATGTATCTAAAACCCTTTTTTTGTCTCTTTAAATTAAGCTTTGCAAGATATGTGACACGATACTGCTCAGCAGACGCTTCAAATACCTGTTTATTTCTAAATAATGATCTGGGGAAAATGTTGCAAGAGGCTGCCTTTCTGGAGAAACAAAGGAGCCCCACGGCTGACTCCCAGCCGGCTCTAGGAGAGCGGTGTGTGAGGTCCCCGGCCGCTCAGAGGAGGGCAGCCTCGCCCAGAGGGAGGACCGGGAAGCAGGGAGGAGGTCCTCCCTGAAACAAACGCTGGCCTCTCTGCTTAGCTTGGGGTCTAGACAAGTGAAAATAAAGCAACGTGCCGGACCTCATGAGGGAAGACAAAGTGCATGCAGAGGGACACATTAGAGGATGATAGCAGTGCAGATTGCATAGAATTAACCGTTTGAAGTCTCCTGCTGCCTGCAGCTTGCTCTGACACTGTACAGCTGCAGAACTGCTGGTCTGTTATTACTGCCATGAATAGTTTTATAAATGAAATCCGGTGCAGTGCAGAGTAGGATGTGCGTGCATGCAGCTGAATGGTGCGTCCTCCGGCCTGCGCTCTCTAACCTCATCCGCTCAGAGGATGCAGGTCCACCTTTACTTTTTCGCCGCTGCTCAGCATCCCTACTGTGGGGTAGAGACCTCCAGGGGGGACTGCCATCTCCCGTCGGCCCATGAGTTTCCCGTTCCTGGTGAAAAACACCTAGAAGACAACAAAGACAAAGCAATGAGAGCTACCACTCAAATGCAGGTTGACAGGATGAACCCAAAAGCAGCATCGGCAGGTTTAACATTCGAACGTAAGAAGTGGGTTTGATTCCTACAACGGACCTCTGATCTCTCAGCAGTTGGGATATGTGTTAACAGGGTTTTTTTTTTGGAGGTGAGGTTCAGGGATAAAGTCTTATGTGTTTTAGGCAGAGAGGGGTGAGACGATTTTAGCAGATTTCTAACCCCCTTATCTCTGCATAGGCCGTCTAAACACTATGTGCCAGAAAAATACACTGCAAAAATGATCTAGAAATAAGTCAACATTTCTTAAATTAAGTGTATTTGCCTTTGAGTAGGTAAATAAGATGATATTCCAATACAATAAGTATTTTTACTCTAAAACTAAGATAATTAGATAATATGCACTTAAACAAGACAATGCAATTGTGTTTCCTCATTTTAAATGTAAATTGTCCTGTTCCATTGGCAAAATGTCTTTCCTCCTCAATTCAAGAAGAAATGCACTCTTTTTTTAAGAAAAACAATGACTAATCAAGAATTCTATTTTTTCCAGTGTACTAAAGATGTTTTATTTTAGTTTATTGCTAAAAATGCTATACTTTTAATCATGAAATTAGAGGAGAGTGGTCGTTACTAAGAGGGCTAGAAGATTATCAAATCAAACTAAAGACGGTTGTTTTTTAAGCTGTTAGAGTGTTATTTATAACCACACGTTTTTATAACCTTTTTAGTGAAAAACAAGTTTGTAAAATGCTGATTTAACTCCTTGGTGGATGAGATCGGCCCTTATTACCTCAGGTGTCTGGATGTTGTTGGGCTGTCATGGCAGACTGGGGTGGTGGTGAGGGAGGGTGGAGCAGGAGATTGATCGGTTAATCTTTAAATCTGAATCACGACCGAAACAATGAGATCCTGAATGCTAGTGGCTGAACATTTACTGCAGATCACAGACAACCTCACCTGGACTGTAAACACCACATAACTAGTAAAAAGGGCACAAAAGCGCATGTACTTCCTGCTGAGGAAAGCCCATCTGCCCCCACCCGTCCTCACCACCTTCTACAGAAGCACCATAGAGAGCGTTCTGACCAGCCGTCTCACTGTGTGATGTGGAGGCTGCAGCACCTCAGACTGGAAGAAGGTGAGAACAGCAGAGAGGATCATGGGGGCTCCTCTTCCCTCCATGAAAGACATTTCATCCCAGCGCTGCGTGTCCCGAGCCGTTAAACATTATAAATGAACCCTCACCCCCCCACCATGGACTGTTCTCCCTGCTGCCCTCTGCGAAGAGGCTTCGAATCATTCGATGCAGGTGAAGAAGATTCCAGAACAGTTTCCTCCCAACTGCCATTAGACTGTCTAATGTTGTATAAAATAGGGTTAAAAGAAAAGAACCCTAAAAGTCGGAAACTAACTCGTATATAGTCGTATGTTTACATTTATCACTACTGCTCACCTTTTATAACGGCTGCACTTTAAAAAATGAAAATGTCTTGCGAGCTGTACTGAACAAATTTTCTTTTTGTGTACACTCTGTGTATAAAATGACAATAAAGTCTGTCTAAATTTGAAATGAGCTTTCCGTAAGGTGGCCGGGCTCTGCTTTAGAGGTAGTGTGAAGAGCGAGTAGAGCCGCTTCTCTTTTCCACATCAGGAGGAGTCAGCTGAGGTATGACATCTGATGTCTCTTGGACGCCTCCGTCCTCCCAGCATACAAGCTAATATTATAAATTTTATTAGAGCATGACTGTTTATACCTTAAGTTTTAAGGACTGGTAAACAAAAACCATGTAAATCATTTAAAAATTTGCTTTACATATTGGGAAATGAACAAGATAATAATATGTAAATCCCAGCTTCTTAATAGTAGCAAACGTAACATAAAACTATCTAAAAAAGTGAACCCAAATATTTTGGTTGTTGCAATGTGCACGAGTCAAGTAGAAAGTACTCTGCTGAAATGTTCAGAACAAGAGAACCTTGCAGCAAGGAAAACCGCTCAAAGCTCCGTTCCTTAAATCTTACTGTTTATAAGCCATCATGATTACATCCTTTTGGTGTTTTTGTTAGAAAAAGTCGGCAATGTCCTTTCAGAGTCGTACAGCAGCCCTGTTTGGGTACGCAGTGTTAGTTACTGTTGAAAAGTCAAGATAGGCATCCATGATGGTGGGTAGTTTATAACTGCTGTCCCAGACTCTGAATTGAAAATGTTAAAGTTTGAATAAGATGCTCTTGTTTTATCTTGATTGTGGTGCTTTATAGCTATTTAGAAGACAAGTCTTGGCTTCTATCTGGTTATGGATTGACAGAACCCTTTGGTGGTTTGAATGAATGGAAGGAAATGTTCATTTCCATCCCTGAAAAGTACCCTCCCAATGATGGTAAAACCACTGACTGGGTACAAGGAAAAATCTTTCCAGAACGCGTTCTAAGAAGACAAACATCATCGGAGAGCTCTCGGTTCAGGAGTCCCAAACAGGAATTAAGTGCAATTAGGAAATATGGTTAAACAAATAGGTGAGAGTGTAACGTCTGTCGTCTTGAAGGGGAGAAAGTCAATGTTTACAGAACAAGTCTCCACTAAATCAGCGACTGATCAAACATCTTCCAGCTGTTCTCTAAAGAACGTCAGCGCAGCTTTTCAACGCTAATACGGACGGCTTCTCTCCAAAGTCGGAGCCCAAATAGCGAGACACTAAAACAACAACCTGAAGTGCCGTAGAGTACCGTCTCTTTGATGAATGAGACTGAGTCACATATCAAACATTAACTGTGCCACCCACTCTAACTTGTTTAATAACACACCACAGAAACGTATTTCATTAGTCTGAACAACAGCAGAACAGTGCGTGCTGTACCGCCACATTGAGACTAATGTGTCCTGCTGAATAAATACCGACAAATCCCTGGATTAGATCCCGGCCCGTTCTGCTCCCTCACCCAGCTGGGTTTCGGCCCCGCTCTCCCTCGCCCCCTCTCACTGACCCCCCTGGCCCCTGCTTGCGCAAGCGTGCAGGCGAGTCGAGGCAAAGTCAGAACCTCTGAGTTTGAAACAGCAGCAGCCCGGAACCGCTGGTGGATAGGAGCGCAGGGAGAGCTGCAGGGCGCACGTTGCAGTGTGAACCGAGATCCGGGCAGCAAACAAATAAGAAAGTGCTGCAAGTGGCTTTGGTTTCTGCCCTCAGGACTAATATGAAATAATGGCTGTGGTCCTGCTGAGTGTCTCGCTCTGTGAGGCGGTGCCAGGAAGCCGACAGGTTAGAGGTGCCTCATGAAGGTTTGTTGAGCTGATGGATAAAACTTATAGGCTCTGGTATGGATGGGAGATATTTTAAAGGTTTTTAAAACAAAATGATCAACAGGTGGCGCCAAATAAATGCAGCAAAGTGAAAAAGTAGATGTGGGTTCAAACTAACATAGCTGGTAACTAAAAGACCTAAGCCAGGTTCTCGTTCATCTTCAAACTCTCTAAGGAGACAAATATACAAAAATTGAATAAATGACACACACACATACTCTTCTAGACAGGCACTATCTAAAATAATAACAATAATAATAATAATATTGAACTTTATTGATCTCACATTGGAGTTATTTACCTCTGCATTTAACCCATCCCATTGGGGAGCAGTGGGCTGCCATTGTGCGGCGCCCGGGGAGCAGTGTGGGGTTAAGGGTCTTGCTCAGAGACCCAGAGTGGCAGTCTGGGGGAGTGGGGCTCGAACTTAGAACCTCAGGATTTTGGTGAAGATTCTCAGTCAATCAGGTCGTAGTCATTCCAAAAAAGTAAAAAAAAAAAAAAAAAGCAAACAATCGACTGGACTTTGTTTCCAAGTTTGAAGATGTTTCGCTTCCCATCCAAGAAGCTTTTTCATTCCAAAATGTCAGGAATAGCTTTGAGTTCGAGGAGCTACTGTATAAAACCTCGAACTCAACGCTATTCCTGATATTTTGAATTGAAAAAGCTGCCTGGATCGGAAGAGTAATATTTTCAAACTTGGAAACAAAGTCCAGTGGATTGTTTAACTATTTTGGAACCTCAGGATTCCAAGCTCTATGCCCTAACCACTAGGTCGCCTCTCCCCAGAATTATACTTTGACTATATTCTACTTATTGACATTATAATATTTGTTCTGGGGATGTTTTATATCTTAAGCAAGGATTTCAGGTTTTTCTATTTCTTTTAAAAACATTTAAAATTCTCTGCAAGTTTTTTTCATAACTAGAGATGGACTAATAAACAGGTGGAGAACCAGCACAGATGGATTATTGAGTTGATTCCTTCCAGGTATCAAGCACCCCGTCTCTTCAGCCAGGTGAACAATCCTGCCTTTAACGACTGACCTTGCACAATCATAGACAGGTTTCTGATATTACAGGCTAACAATGGAACCAAACGACCCGCTCGTCAGTTTCAATTTGCATGTTTCCAAGCAATACAAGGCTTTGTCTATATAAAGCCTCAAACTCACTGCGGATCCAGACATTTAAATTGAGAAAGCTTCCTGGACGGGATGCGAAACATCTTCAAACCTTGGAAACCAAGTCCAGTGGATTGTTTTTTAAACTTTTGTGGAAGTAGAGAGAAACTGTTATTCGATAACTTCATGCAGGGTAAAAATAACATTTGGAACATTTGTCTTTTTTATTAATCCCTCACTGATTCGATGACGCTGACTTAAGGGTCTCTAAGAGGTAAGTCCGTCCTTCCAGGATGCTTTAGCTTTTCCTGTTTTCTAAAGCAGAGCTTTACGACCCTGGCAGCGTGTTTGCAGACTAAATATCTGAACCTCAAGTTAACCTCAGATAACATTTAAACTATGGTTAATGGATGCTTAAAATAACTAATAAATGCTTAAAATATGATGCTTAAAATAATAATAAAGAAGATTTTAAATAATCTATTAAAAAAATTGGTGGTACAAAAACAACAACTGATAGTATCTTAATGCTTAATGTTCATGAATTTAACAAATGTTTTAGGGACTTTAAACATAATTTGTTACTTTCAAATGTTCTGGCTTATGAAATAATAGATGATGTCTATAAATGGTTGAGCTATTGTCTGACAAGCAAATACAAACAAAAACAGTTCATATACTTAATCCAATATTTCACCTAAAACACATTAAATATGGAGTCCTACAGGGTCCAGTTTTGAGGCCTAAACTTTTTATTTATTTATACAATAGACATAATTGTGAAGTTTGTATAAATTACATATCCTTATATATGCAGATGGTTTTTTTTTATTGTTCTGATTTTTTTATGTTGTTATAGAAAATAATGTAAGTGAAATGATTTCTCTCTCTATTACTTTTTTATAGTTTTTCTAAATATAAATGAATCACTTTTGAGACTGATTTTAATCACTATGGTGATTTCTTAGGTCCCCTGAAAAAGTAACTTTGCATATTTAAAAATTTTCAGTTCTGAGTTTGAATTTCAGTGAAGGCTGACTTACATAAAATTAAACCAGATTTTTTAACAAGTAGAAGCCATAAAAGATAAGACTCGACTTGGATCAGAACCTTTCCTCCTCAGAACATGTGCCTGCTTGTGTTTCTCAGAACAAACTCTACAATGAGAGGCAGAGCCAATGGTTTTCAGGGTTCCTTCCTGTTGCTCCAGCAGCCGGTTCTGGAGATGGATGCTGATATTGTCTCCACAACATTCATTGTTTTGGTGACGCTGCTTCAGTTCATTAGGGTACATCTGTTTCTCCACCGCTCTCTTAAGGACTAAGAACAGCTTTTCAGACAGGCATGGATTTTAAACAATCATTGCTGATTGTTGATTATTAGCTTTTTATTTCAGCCGTTCTGTTGTAAATTTGCAGCTGTGTCTCGGATCATTGTTCAATTTACACCAAGCTTCAGATTTTGAAAAGATGGCTTCACATTTGATTCAAAGATACATTAATGTCCAGGATTTTTTTGTCTTATCCACTCCTATATTTAGCTATGATTGGTGACACAATTTATGGCCAAACATCTCAACTTTGGTCTGAAATGTTAAAGTCGTTGCAAAAGAGGTGTGGGCCATTTAGATGCAAGTTTGCAAATCAAGTAAAGCTGCAAAAGAGGGCTGAACAATTTTGCCAAAAATCAAAACTGCAATTTTTTTCATTCATTGTAGCAAATTCTGTTTGATTTTCCTTTTGCATTAATCACAATAATGTAGACATTTCATGATCTTGAAATCCTGGATGTTCTAAGTCTATTGTTACCGTTTAACTTTCATGCATAGATCTCACATTTTCTGCATCTCCTTCCCTCTTGTCTGGTGGAAAACTTATTTTAGTGAATTATCACCACCCAATGGGCTGAAGTGAGAAAGTTAGTGTTCTGCCTTTGTTAAAGGTATAGTGGAGGACTTTCTATTTCGGGGTGGATCGTCAGAATAAGTGGTCCACCTAATTGTCAATAATTCTGGTGATATGTTTACGTAAGGCCGTCCTAAGTGCTCGTCCCCATTTTCACTTACCGGTGGTGAGTCTGACATAGTGGAAAAATTGCAAATCTTGTTTTGGAAAGTAAGCTTTGTATCAGTGATGCAAACATCAACTTTTAAACAGAGCGTGCACGAGGAGAAATGGGCTCCAGCATGCTCTCGCATGTGTTTAATAGGAGTTCCCTCTCGGGAGAAGGTACAGAGTTGTAAATATGCATTTTTTTTTTTTAAGTGGAGAGGGCAGGTCTTTTACAAAATTCCAAAAATTCTCCACTATGTTTTTAAATGTATAGGTACTAAATTAACACTTAAAGTGTCTCTACTCTTGGAAAATTGCATTTTGTTAAATTGTGATTATATTACACATGTAATTAATTATTTTATATAATTAATTGCCCAGGCCTACTGCCAAGTCATGTCAAGGGAAAGAACCAAATATCTCAAAGAACCACTGGTAAAGCGTCCTGCATTCAGGCTGTCTGTCCCCCTTATGAATTTAATGATATTTGTTGTTTGATGTAGCATTAAAAGTGAGGGATAAATAGATTTCAAATATGATAAGAAGCTACAGCTAAGTTGAACCATCGTCAGGGTTAAACTATTTGATAGAAGCAACCTTTACACTAAAACCTTGTGTTCAATATGGAATTTAAACATTTTCCTACAATTTATGTCTGCTTTGAAACGAAAGCAGAACAATAATACTTTAACTTTATGTTTTAAAATGGCAAGAGATATTATCTCAACATTAACCAACATGATTGCATGTTGTATATTTTTGTAATAGTGTGTTTCCTTGCTATAAAGCCTAACTCACCGTCACCTTCCTCCCCTGCTGTTCCTGAGGGATCTCTTCCCCTTCCTCGTCATCCTCTTCCTCCTCTTCACCGTTAAGATACAGAACATTCTGGATGCCCTGTTGACTGGGATGGCCCTCCAGTCGATCCCAGTCCTCCACATCAGCTGTGCACAATATGGGGTTAAATAACTGAGGGTTGACTCGTGATTTTCTAACAACAGGTAGAAAAAAAATTAAAATATATGTATATATATTTTATTGTATCTGAACCTTCTCTATCCAGGCTGTAGTCCCGTGGGAACATGATGCCGCAGCCCATGATGTCCCCTTTGAAGCAGCGGGGGCCAAAAGCATCTCCAACTCCGCTGCCATGGAAGATCTTCCCATCATCTGACAACGACACACACCCAATTAATTGATGATAACCTGATCGTTTATTTAATCATGAAAAGAGAAAAACATCCGAGATCAACAAAACAATCCAATTAATATCTATGTTTAAACTCTTGTCTTGATGCTACTCAATCAAAGCAAAAATATTCACACCCCTTGAACTTTAACACATTTTAATATAAGACCAACCAACACAAAGTAGCAGATAATTATAAAAAGGAATACAATTATTCCTCCAGATACATCTGGTGTGCAATTGCTTTATTTCTTATTTTTCATCTTCTGTGGCACTCTAAAAAAAATGACATCTACCATGATTGCTGGAAGGAAATCTGATAATCAAACAGTCGATACTGGGGAGGAAGTTCACCTGACAGCAGAACAAAGATGTTAAACATACAATCAGAGCGGCAATCAAAATATCTTAGAGTATGCGTGTGGGTGAAATACAAAACCGTGCCACACTTTTCAGATTTATAGCAAATAATAAGAACAGAATATTCTTTATTTTTTCCTAAACTGTGTATTACTTTATGCTGGATTTTAACACAATATCTCAATAAACTACTTCGAGGTTTTTTTTTGTAAAAAAAAAAAAAAAAAAAAAAAAAAAGTAAAAAGGATCATAAGGGATAAAATACTGCAAAGGCCTGTAGCTGTAACATTTCTTTTGTGAATAAAAAAAAAAGCAGAACAACTGAAAAACGGAAATATTGTGAACCAGTGAATGAAAGGACATACTTTATTAGAGCTGGGTGAATTTTCTGTTTATGAAGATTTATTTATTTTTTTTGGAAAATCGGGTTATTTCCACCACTAGCTCAGAGTAACATCAGTTAATTATTTTTTTATTTCTAGCTGTGTACTCTTAACTGATCAACTTGGTTACTGTGTGATACCACCAAAGTAAACAGTGTTTAGAAGCATGTTTAACAGCTTCGATTTTTAATTCACTTTAAATTAAGGTCACCTCCCAGAGAGGATGATTGAAATAAAAGCTAGTTTTTGAAAGTAATGCATATTGTTTGGTACTTTTTATTATAATTCTTCAATCAGAATGGGTTTGAAAAAAAGATTTTAAGCAATATTGCCTTTATTTTATAATTTAATCCATCATGATCTAGTTCTGGATAATTTTCACAATTTTCCACATCAGATTTGGTGCAGACCTGGACCTACTTTTTAAACATACTAGAAAACTGACATCCTGACATTCCTCTCATACGATAATACTGATGAGCAAAGACAGAAGCAGGACTTGTAAAAACAGTTGAGTACAAACAAAATAAAGAGACGTCGACAACATCCAAAGAAAAATAATCAAAGCTTCACATCCTACAGTAGTGAAAGACAACAAAGGAACAGAAAAAAAAGAAGAAAAACATCATAGAGATAGCCTGCGGACAAGTGCTCCTCAAGCAAAGCGGGATGGCTGGTTCTTGTAAATATTTATGGAGTTGTCATGGGATCCATCCTCAGCTCAGGAAACAGTTTAAACAGCCTCTATCGGAGAAGCAGGGAGCCAGACAGAGACACTGTATCATTAAAGCTGACATGCGGGGCCTTGTAACAACATTGTGCACAAGGCAAACGGGGGGGGGGCATGCCGGCAGAGGCCAGCGTGAAACTGAAAATGGAAGGGAGGATCCAAAGATCCAGGCTTGGTCTGCATGGTAGTAACTAACGGGCCAGCAGCACCGATCAGACGTCAGAAAAGCAAAACTTTAGTTCCAGTGTAACTTACTGGCATCTTGAATTACATGAGTCATAACGTTTAAAGAGTTATGGGATATGTGTACAAAAAAGAAAAATCAACTTGAGGAAAAATGTTCTAAGATAATTTCATTTGGATCAGGTTTAACGGATCTGCCCCTGGCTGAAGGTGATCAGATCAAAGTCAACCCAAAAACGGATCTTTTCTACCTCTATTTGTGCTGATCTCGTCAAGACTGTTTTGTTAAGCATCTCTTACGTCTAACTGTGGGTCTAATAGATGGAAGCAGTGCTTCTTTCTTTATTTTCAGCTCCTGTGCATTTGGAGCAGATGGCTGCTTGTAACAGAGGCAGGTTCTTCTGGAAGTTTCTCCTGGTTTGTAGAGGAGTGGTTCTTCTCCATTGTTGCTAAAAGCTACTTCAGAAGGAGGAACTGCGAAAATGTTTAAAGATAAAATTCAGCCAACTTGGCTTCCTTAGAAAGATATTTTTTTTACTACTTTAGCTTTTAAATTAGACTATATTGTATTTGGCTTAATTAGATATAAATCCACAAATATGACTACATTATAAAGGAATTATTTAGATTAATTTAAACGGCTTTTAAAACAACCCTTTTCAAGAAAAACCTGGCGTCTGTAAAGCCCAAAACATGATTTAGTCTATCTCCACTTGTAAAACATTTATATTTTAAATGAGGAAATAAGCTTTTGAGTTCTAATCCTGTTTTTTTTCCTTGCTCATTTTATTTCTTGCTCAAACGCTACAAAAATATATATCTATCTTAAAACCTATCTACAAAGAATTGAGGAACCTGCCATGATTAATTTGGCTTTATTATTTTGCAGCTTAAAAATAAGGTATGTCGATTTCTATTAGATCCACTACAGACAGCCAAAATATACAAAATGCAGAAGAAACAAACACACTACAAAAAAATTGCGTTAACATTTCAATAGAATAGAAATCAAATGTATGCAAAGTAACAAGCACTTAAAACTTTTGTTCAGTTTCCTGCAAAAATGAAAAGTTTAATTCAAAATATTTGTTCAAGAATATTTTGCAGAATAAAAATGGGCCAAGCATAGAACCTTTGGTAATTCTCTTTTCTTCCTTGAATACCTCAAAAGTAGAGATAGACTGATGTATAAGCCAGAAGATAGTTTTTGTAGTTATTTATTTTTTATTTTTTCCTGTATTAGTGTCCGTAAATACGTGCATGTGTTTGTTGATTCATTAATACAATCAGGAGCCATGTCTTTAGATCAAATTAAGAACATCATCGGGGACAGGGTTTAAACTGTCCCGAAATATAAAGGGTGCCACACCCTTAAAAAAAGAAAGAAAAAAAAAGAAAGGGTGCCACACAAACCCTAATTAGTGTTTCATGTAACCCATTTGTGTTTTGAAAAGCCTTAAAATTACACCCGTTTTGAATCGGCACCAAGTATATAAACTGGACTGATTTAAACTGCTGCACTAATATAAACGCCTTCCTTACTTGAAACCTTGGCTTTAGGTTCTCAAACCTCATCCAAAATAATCAGGTTTTTCTGGGTCATTTTCAATACATTGATGCTGCTATTTGTTTAGGCTGCTGGAGGACCATCTCTTTGCTTTTCCTTGTCAGAGTAGCTTCATCTTGTCTGCTCCTGTATGACTATGATTCCATCTTGGATTTAAATATCAGCTGTGCTGCTGCCATAAACATCTTTGTTTATAGATGTTGGAGTTGGGCCTATTTTTTCAGTGTTATCATGTTTCTTTTACTGTGACTTACTGTATGTGCTCCAATTTTATCCTTTGACGTGGGAGCTGACTCAAAGCTCGCCTGCCTGCCTGGGGAGCTATAGTTAACAGTTACCTTTTGTGTATCTGCATATTTTTAAAAGTCTGCATCTATCTCATTGAACCCCAGTCGGCCATGGCAGAAGGCTGCTGAAACTGAGCCAGGTTCTCCTGGAGGCTTTGTCAATTTAAAAGGCACTTTTTGCTCCCCACTGTTGCTGCATGCATACTTGATTTGTTGGATTGGACAGGAGTCAACAACAAAATGCAAGTGAATAGCGTTTCAGCATTGCTGAAAAAAAGAAGGGAGAAGATAGAGTTCAGGAGCTGTATTACATCAACCTTTATATATGATGAGGGTCAATACAGATACAATATGAGTTTTCCCCTTGTTATGAAACTATGTTATTCAAACCCATAGTGCCCTGTTAGGTAACCCTGTTTGATAATATATTGCTCTTGGACAACTGTTTTTGCAGACCTGGAGATGGATCAGATTAGAACATGTCACTGATAGAGAGCGCTGAGGTCAGAAGGAGCCCTTTATCCTCAACTACATGAGGGTGATGGTGGTCGGGTGAAACCTTTCGCTGCGGGTGTTGAGTAATAGCACGAGTGAGTCAAATATGGGCAGGTTTTACAGGGGAGTGACAGTGTTAATGACAGTTCCTAAGGCGCATGCGCTGGTTGGATAGTTGAGTTTCCCCAAATAGCACTTTCAGGGCCCCCAAGGGCCATTTTACCCATTTACTTGCAGAAGCCAACACCTAGCAAAAATTGTTTTTAAACTTGTGAAAAGGAATTTGCTTTACAGGTACCTTAAGCTTGTTAGATAACTAAAGGTGCCGAGGGCTATACCATGAAGCGAACTCAACGTAGTGGAATTACTTCCAGTCTATCCAGTTTAAATAGCTCAAAAATAAGAGCAATCAGGATCAACAGGACCACAAAGCTGGTTATAAACTTGCCGACTCAGTCCAGCTTGAACTGATCATGAATCTTTGAGCACACACGTATTAAGGGTTGGTTCAAGGTAGCAGACCAATCAAAAACAAATAAAAACAAAAACAAAAACCAATCCTGCAGAAATGTGAAGAAGAAAAAACAGTCTCAAAAGTCAAACATGGTGGCGTCATGAAATACATCAAACAGCGTGGCAAAAGATTGCCGACTCCATAAATAAGCAAGTTACACATCAGAGTAATTTAATACAAACCACATCCCGATCAGTGCACTGAATATTAATCGCATTCATCTGGGTAGTTGGACTTTCCATCCACCCATCCATCCATCCTCTTCCGCTTATCCGGGGTCGGGTTGCGGGGGGTAGCAGCTTCAGCAGAGAGACCCAGATGTCCCTCTCCCCACTTGGTCCAGCTCCTCCGAGGGAATCCAATGCCTTCCCAGGCCAGCCGAGAAACATAGTACCTCCAGTGGGTCCTGGTTCTCCTCACCATGGGATGTTCCCGGAACACCTCACCGCAGAACCGTCCAGGATGCATCCTAACTAGATGGCCTAGCCACTTCAACTGGCTCCTCTCGATGTGGAGGAGCAGCGGCTGTACTCTGAGGCCCCGTCCACACGAAGACGAACCCTGGCCTAAACGCACAAATTTTTCACCAAACCAGCCTCTCATCCACACGAAGCCGGCGTTTCGGGGGTCTG
>NW_015150681.1:488775-501092 GCF_000732505.1 Cyprinodon variegatus | reverse complement strand
CAATATCGACGACATAGTTCAGCACCTGAATTTGACTTAACCACGAAAATGGACCCGCAGGGCAACCATGTATAATTTGCTTTGGCACCACAGCGCCACTTACAGGCCTGGCATACATTTTGCAGCGTTTTCATGCATTCGTGTGGACGATCACATTTATTTTACGTCTCTTTTTTTATGGCAAACGTTTTGGAAAATATCAGCGTTTCGTGTTCGTTTTGACTTCGTGTGGACGGGGCCTGAGTCCTCCCTGGATGACTGAGCTCTTCACCCTATCTCTAAGGGCAAGCCCAGACACACTACGTAGGAAACCCATTTTGCCTGCTTATATTCGGGATCTTGTCTTTTCTGTCATAACACAAAACACATGACCATCCTCGTTCTTTAATATGACCCCAAAAAACTTAAACTCCTCCACCAAAGGCAGTACATCCTCCCGAAGCCAGAGAAGGCATTCTACCCTGCCTCAAGATCATGGTCCCTGATTTGAAGGCACCGATCCTCATCCGGCCGCTTCACACTAAGCTGTCAACCGCTCCAGTGAGAGCAGTAGATAATGCCCAATAAAACCACATAATCCACAAATAGTAGAGACGTCATCCATCCATCCATCCATCCATCCATCCATCCATCCATCCATCCATCCATCCATCCATCTTCTTCTGCTTATCCGGGTTCGGGCGCAGGGGGTAGCATCTTCAGTAGGGAGGCCTGGACGTCCCTTTTCCCAGCCATTTCGGCCAGCTCCAAAGGCGCTCCCAGGCCGATAAACAGAGTCCCTCCAGCGTGTCCTGGGTCTCCCCTGGGCCTCCTCTCAGTGGGACATGCCTGAAGCACCTCACCAGGGAGACGCCCAGGAGGCATCCTAATTCCTAGTTGTCCATAATATTTTTCTTTTTAGAAGATGGAAGAAATGTAGCATCTTGCTGCAAACTCTGGAGGGCCTGAGCTTCCTTAGGAAGAACAGTCTGCCCTCTCCTTTCTTGTAGATGGCTTCATAGTTGCGTCTCTAGTTGAAATTGTTGTCCAGATGAACGTAGAGGTGTTTATAATCCTCCAACACCTCCATTTCTTCTTCCATGATGTTAACAGAATTCAATATCCCGTCCTATTGTTAGGACGTTGAAATGAAATGTTGAAAGGCAATGTAGAAATCACAATAGGTCATGAAGATGAGGGGGAAGACGAAATAGATGAAGAGGGGAGAGTTAGCCGGTGTTTGTGCAGCTGCTGCTAGAGGATGTTAAACAAGATGGAGAACTATACTACAAAACGCTCAGGTTTTTAACTGAGGCTGTTTACAGTTAGCGTCAAGATCAAAACATTTTCTCAGGTATATTATATGTTACATCAGCTCATAAAAAACAACAATAAAACAATAGAGTTATAAGAACATTTAAATACACTCCTTTAAATGAAAATGAATTGAGCTTCTCCCAGCTGTAGAAAAACTACTTTTTATGATTGCTTTGGTTGCACATCATAACAAATGTCTACAAATGAATGGAGCAACTTAAATTCCTTAAAAAAAACAAATATTCAAATCTACTTAGCAGAGCTACTACAATGTTTAGCCACCTCAAACAATGCAATTCTAGAATCGGAAAGAGAATTGCTCAATTATAAGAAAACTAAAATTTCATAAAAAGTCTTTAATTGAAGATGATGTGGACAAGATATGTCCCCACAATCTGCTAGATTTGGATTGTGTTTTTGCAAAGGAAAGCACAAAACTGTGACCAAGTCAAGACTGTTTCCAAACTAAAGATTTAATGCTGTCAATATAAAGCCGATGCTTGCTGAGAACCTAACTGAAATGCAAACACAGGAGTTTTTCAGGGGGAACAGACATAAAATAAGGGAATTTAAGTTTTAATAATCTCTTATTGAAGCATTCCAATGTGGTGAATGGATGCACTGCGGTGTGTGTATAAAACTGGGTTTACATTAGGCATTTGTCCCCCCCTGCCAGAAAATGTCCACAGGCGATTCCTGAGGTTGCTGGGCTGTAAGTGGAGAGGAAAGGAAGGAGCCTGTCCTGCTCAATATGAGCTGCTGGACCGGAGCTCTCACCTTATCCAGAATATGGGAAGACAAACCTCTTACACACAGCATGGAAAACCACATGGATCATTTTCAGTCACTAACAAATAAGATTAATGGGAGCTCTGCTGGGACGTACGCATATCTGTGGTGTCCAGAACACAACAGCCAAACCAGGCGGACCGCAGCGCAGCAGCTCTGGCACTGGCACGGTGAGCCTCTAAATGACTGGTCCTGTCTGTCACTCAGCATGAAGGCATCGTCCACAGACTCCTGCAGGACGTGCAGCATCAACTGTTATTATTACTGCTAATTCATCCGAACCAGAAGTGTAATCTGTAGTGGGATATGGCGGATTTCAGACCATAAACTTGGAGCTAAAACATGAGGGAATGCGCAGAGCAAAGGGGAAAATGTTCCTTAATTTATGATTTGGACAACAGATGGGACTGAGTCTGTAAACAAGGCTCTATAAATAACTGAAAAATTGTTGGTAAAAAAAAACACCAAACAGAGTTTTTTTTAGTCAATCAATTGGAGAAGCAACAAATATCTTCAACGAGAAATATACAGAAAAGCAGCTCAGCAGATAACACCCAGGTGTCGCCTAAAAGCTCTGGACAGATAAGGACTGTGACAACGCCTTGTGAGATAAAGAGCGGCGTACTAACAGTAGCTTCTTGAGAATAATAACCACCTATTGAGGTGCTTCTGCTTCCATATCAAGATAGCCAATCTCACGGCACAGACAGTGAAGGGTGTTGAATCCTGGGGTGGAAGCTGTGGATGTTTCATTCAGATACCCACACAGATAATGTTCAAAGATCTGTAGGGAAAAAAACACAAACTCTAACAATAGAGATGACTCACGAAAGGTTTTATTTACTCCATCTCTCTGAGAACCAAGCTTTCGCAGGAAGAGAAATGAAGATATGATCATCTTCTCATTCTGACAATATCCCTTCTGTTTTATCAGCTTTCTCTCTGCAGCGGTTCAGCGGTGTGCGTTCAAGACCTTAACATTCCTCTAGAGTTGGCTTCCATCTAAAGGCATCCCGATATAAGTTTACAGGAAGTCTGATTCATTTATTTTATTAAATCCCAAAGCTGGATAGAAATCATATAAAGGAGACAAATACAAAAAGAAAACAGGGGAAGCTGGGGTAAAAAAATCTCACCTGCATGATAGGCAACGGACCCTCGGCTCCACCCAGGGTGTCTGTTCTTGGGATAGTCCTGAATGAAAACAATAGAAAATGTCACCATAGAATTCTGCATTGTACGACGAAATCATAGCTATGCTCATTTGGCTCCTGCATTCTCTCTCGTACAAAATGGATTATACCAACCAGGCCTCAGTAAATCTTATACCCACTTTGATAAAGAAAAACAAAAAGCTATATTTACTTTTAATGGGTTTGATATGTAATCAAGCCTACTGACACGAACTTGGATCCAAAGTAAAACAAAGCGTATTAAGAACAATTCAAAGGTTGTAATGTTAGTTAATTGATTTCTGTGGAGTAAATATGCAGTGTACATCTGAAAATGCTGCATTGTTGCCACCAAATTATCTCGATTAAAGAATGAAACAGTTTGGAGACGCTCAGTGGGGCTAGTCAAATACTACGATTTTATAAAATTTAAAGTGTAAATATTTGACGATGTTTTCTTTTTCTTTTAATAACACGTTTATCTCAACACCTGCTAAAACCTTTTCAAAATTTGCTAATATGAATAAGTTAGCACAAGTCAGCTCCCTCATCGAAGCAAAAGAAGTTTCATCTACTGTTCTTCATGGTACTTCAAATGTCAGACAGAGTTTCTAGTTGTTTCATCTCCATTTCAGATCTTTTATTCTTACATCTGAGTTTTAGTTTAGTTTGATTGAGTACTTTGATTTATGTACCCAAAAGAAATTACTATTTTTTATTGGGATAATTTGATTGGCCTGGCTGCAGGTCACAATTAACTACAATGTTGTCTGCGTTTATAAACACACGGTGAGTAAAACTAATTAATAGTGTGCACTTTTTAACAAATTTAGTTTTTTGGAAAAGTATGAAGTATTTTTAAGTAATTAGGTTCAAGTCCAATTCAAGTCCAGAGGAATTGTTGTAAAAGTCAAATTCAAGTCACAACCTTTTGAAAGTTTTTTTTCCAGGTCAAGTCTCAAGCCCTAAAAATGATGACTCAAGTCTGACTCGAGTCCAAGTCATGTAGCTTGAGCCCCCAACTCGTACGTGATTAGGCCTGTTTAAAGATCTGCCTTATAAAGTCCAAGCATTTAAACTGCTGGACACAGTACTACTTGGCATTTTCTAGTAAACAGAAACGTTCGTTAACAAATCTTTGTGAAGTCTTAACTGTAAACTACTAATCTAAATAGTAACAGGGTACTTTAAATAATTTTGGTCTAAGATTTTGCAGGACTGAACAGATTTTTTTTTTACCACAACCTTTAATAAAGGCAAACTTTAAGTAGTTTTTCAGTAAAGTTTGGTTCAGTAGCTGCACAGGTACTGAAGATCCACAAAAGAGTAGGATCATTGAACCAAGAAATAGTTTAATTAATTTTAAAATAGGTGAATATAAGCTATACTTAATATTAAATAAACATGTAATTTATAATTCTATAAATTAAAGAAAAGGAAAAGAAAAAAAACAATGAGGACTCTTCTAACATGTTTGTGTCACTTCAGCACAGTAGTCAGCAAGATTTAAACCCTAATGGCTTTTGTTGACCTCGGCCAAGTTTGACAAAACTTGTAAATATCCAAATAATGTATGTGAAAAAACTGGTTATTTTATAATTAATTGATACCATACGACATTTGCTTCAAAATGTACAAAAGTATGATATTTTTTGTTATTTTAGGGTTTAAAAAAGAATATCCAAAATGAACATAAATGAAATCAATACATTTTCTTTATTGGATTCAAGTTTTTTAATTTAGAATGGGGTCAAAAAGGCACGCTGCATGCAACCAAAAGAGAAACGAAGCAAAAATTTGTAACTCAATTAGGGTCATTTTTGCAGAAAAGCTATGTACTCCTTGCACAAAAAAAAACAGGACTTAGAAAAACAAAAAGAGCAGCTCCATTATCCGGTGTCTCTCAGCTCCAGCACAGCTGATTCAGTTCCCCAGCATGTGATCTATAATCAATTGCCAATGATCTATGTGATTCAGGTGTGTTAAACATCTTAAACTGGTGGAAAATCAGCCATTGAGACCTGCAATTAGAAACCACTAATACCCTTTACTTATGTATTCCATATAATTAGTTTTTTTCCTGCTGCAACTCTCAATGAAATGGACAAGATTGTTTTCCTCTATCTCCTTTGGCAAACATGCTCAGGATGTCTTCTTATTCTGCACTAACAGAAACAATCATTGAGCCCACTTACAGATGATATCATAGGATGACTCAGGTAATTAGCAGCAATTTATACCTGCTTTCTGGGCTGCACCTTTATTATTGCAAAAACACGACACTGAAGAAAAGATTATCAGAGAAAAGACTTGTTGTTTCAGTCTTCCATCTTTTATAAAGGCTTGCTTATTTCTTTCCATCCTCTCTTGCTGTAAACTCCTCTATTGCACTCAACTTTATGAATATTGAAAAGCACAGGAGTGGCAGAAAAAAACTTTAATTTCTGTAATCTGCCAAGTCAGACACAGGACGACCAAAAGGAACAAAATGATCAGCAACATCAACTGACGACAGCTGCAGAGAGAAAAGGTGATGCATTGGGCTAATTTCTCAAAGCAGCAAGGGCAGGTGAAATTATTATCATTAGCACCTGTGTATAGATGGAAAATAAACAAAAAGGGAAACTACAGCCAAATGACAAATGCTACAATTAGAGCCGCCAACATTAAGTGGAAACATCATGCATCTTGACTGACAAGCGGGCTGTAAATCAGTTAACAGGAAATGAAAAAGTATGGAGATATAGAAAGAGAGGGAGGACAGAGTAAGACATCAGTAGACAAAGACAGGGAGACATGAAGGAATGCAGATGCAGATCCAACCCTGGAAACCCTTTATCCACCAAGTCTCCTCGGTCTCAACCACAAGCCTGAGGATTCCTCCAGCTGACTGGGATGTGGGCTGCATCTCCATAAGGAGAAGAGGAACGTCTCAATGTTTATATCCTGATTGAGAGTCTGATATAATCTGTTATTTGGAAAAAAAGGCTCAAGAAAAATAAAAAAAAACATACCTCCGATAATGAGTCAGTTTAGACCACAGAACTAAATCTGCCATTAAATGTCTGTCTTGATCGTGAACCTTGTAGGAACTGTTGTGTCCATAACTTTTACCATCTTGATGTGCTTTTTCTATTAAATAAAAACTCTCTATATGTGCAACACTATAACATCAAACCCACTGATAATATTTATATCCAGTCGAAAGTATTTTCAGAGATTCAGAGTTGAGTCTTTAAGGACTGAATGAAACAAATACACAACCTCCAGGCCCTCTCTAACTCTACTTTCACCATTATACTTAAGCTGTTTAATATTCATTAACAGTTATCTTTTACTCATTAAACATTAATCTCACCCTCAAAGGAAAGTGCTAAAGGTTAATTTATAAGAAGAAATATATCTTCTTAACAGCGTCCAAAAGTCCAAACATGGAACAATTTTTTTCTTAAGAGTAAAATACAGATGTGCATTGAATTTGAAATGCATAGACAGTTAAAAAAATGGTTGACTTTGAATATAGTGCACTGCTTTCTGCACAAAAAATATACTATAAACAAACATTAGAATTCAAACTGATCTCCGATCAGTTTTTGAGTTCTTGTGACATATTTCCCAGAGGGCGCAAAAAAAAGAAGAACAGGCTGATGTGGAGCTAAGCCATAGATGGTATTTTGAGTATCATTATGTAAACTGAGTTGGTGTGTAGATGATGTTTTAAATATAAGAAAATAAACTAATAGTTATTTTAAATTTTTATGCTTCAGAGATGAACAGAAAGTAACTATTCCACTGTTTTGTTAGTATATATTACTGAACTCTTACTTCCTGTTATTGTCTCCCTGTTAAAACCAGTATATCATTTAAAGTTCTCTTTCTCATAAAGCTCTAAATAATTGGGTTCCATCATATGTAAGGGATGTAATTGTTCTTTCCTGACGTTCCTAACAGAGCACTGTGTTCCCAAACTACAGGTTTACTCGTGGTTCACAAGAAATTCAGAAAGAAGAATGAGAGGCAGTTTTAGTCCAAGAGGCAGACGCCATGTCTACCTTTAAAGTCGTAGGGAAGTCATGAATGTCTAATCATTCTGGTTTAAATACGTATATAAATGTACTCTTTATTAGACTATATTGTCCCAAAATGTTTAAAATTTCGATTTTAAAGAAAATCCTTTCTTAAAGTCTGTGGGTTTTTTTTCCCGTTATCTTATGCAGGCCAGTCAGTTATACGGCATCTCTTACACCTAAATTCGGCCAACCATATATAATAGTCATCTGTCAATCAAATGGTTTCGGTCACAGCATCTGGATTCATATGTCGCAGCTAATATATGCACCGGTTGAAATAAGAAATAAGAATCATTTACTTTAAAATTGAGTTCCATCCCAGTGTTCACAGGGATGGATGTCTGTGTCTTCAGCAGGCGTAGAGCTAACAGAACTGGCAGCGTTGCGAGGCAAGGGCTCAAACAAATACGGCAAGTCTTCTACACCAAACCAAGCTTCTGCCGCCCTCTTCAACAACAACTTCGTCCCCGCTTTCCTCCTCTAAGAAAAAAATGTATAATGGAGGAGACTCATCCATGACCTCCGACACAAATCTCTCCTCCTCTTGCATGTTTCCGCTGTCCTTAGCGTTCCTTGACAGTGTTGTTTCTAAGTCACCAATTTAGCGATATTTGCTCCCAATGTAATTTCCCATTGGGAACCTACTAGCATTAAGTTGCTAACTGGTTAGCAAGATGCTTCCGAGACACCGGCCACAAACAACTTGCTTGCTTACCTTCCGCAACAACAATCCCGCCTGCTTGATAAATGACCAATAACATTCACTTTATTCACTTGTGTAAAGTCGGGCACCATTCAGAAGAATTCAGAAATGCAACGGTTGGAACAGCCATTTCCCTACGACTTTAAGACTAGGCCTAAAAAGTTCCTTTTTGATAAAGCTTATAGGTTGGCCTAGGTTAACTGTGCTGCCATAGCCTTAGGCTGCCGTGGACATAAAGGCCAGTTATCCTCACTCTTGTACTTTCTAATACCATTCTCCAATTTTGCATTATTTGTTTGATCAAATTCTGAATTTATGGTCTCTCTGCGTTTTATTGTCATACTAGCTACATCTTGGTTGCTGTTTAGCTTTGTCACAATCTGGTCATCAGCTTCCATTATAGATGATAGCCTGGGGCAGATTTTCATTGCTTAGTCATATTTCTCTCCTAGCCATAGCTGCAAGCTATTACTGTGATTAACTGTACATGCCTTATAATTTTTTTGAACAAGAAAACACGCTCAGAGCTCATCTGTTAATAGTTTTCCACCTAACGAGCTGCTTTACCATAACCTTCTCTACCATAGAAAGTATTTGTGATGAGTGCTTCTGTGTTCCTAATGTGTTTCCGTCTACAGTCAGCCTCAGCAAAAGGACTTTCACACTGGGCATGGCTCTGCTGGAGGCTTTTCCTCTCTGCTGTCACTGCATGCATGTTCAGTCTGAGGATACTGATAAGTGAACGATGCAATGCAAGCTACGTTCCCCTGTTGCTGCATGCGCTGGATTATGTTAATCAACTGACTTTGCAAAGTACTTGACATGTTATGAATTGTAGATATATAAATAAACTAAATTTAATTTAAGTTAGACTGAGTGTCTCCTGTGAAAGGGTTGGTCCACAAAGACACATTTCACCTGTTTGCTGAAAGAAATGCAAAAGAAGTGACAGTACCAGGTGGTATTTACAGTACTATCAATCCACTCCATCTGGGAGGAATCTGAGGTTTCCAAACTGAGAAAGAGTAAACAGTGTGGCAATAAAGGTGCGGGCTGAGAGAAAAACCACGTGGAAGGAGATACCCATCATGTACTGCCGCTATCTCACTGATATATCAAAGAGCTGTCTAAAAATAAAGCTTAAGATAGGTATTACCACAGACGTGAGAATATGCTGTGTGTGTGCTGTAGGAACACTATATGGGGAAGGGGAAGCAGTACTTGCTGTTTGTACGTGCCAAACTTATAGGGGTTGGGCAGGGAACATGTGGAGAACTAATGCAGGTCTGTTTGTTTAGCCTCATGTCATCGAGCTAAAACCTCTAGGCCCCCACGGCATAAGAATGCCTCTCTGATCTTTAAGCATCTGTTGGTGTTTCCACAATTTTTTATGGTTGCAGGGCGGAAAAAGAAAAACAGACAACTTACTTAATTTACTCAGTTGTTGACAGGATTCCAAGTGAAGGTTTGCAGGATGATTAAGGCGTGTAATTTCAACCAAACCATTGCTCAAACACATCCCAACCAACATGATGTCCAATAATACTCTCTGATTGCCTTTGAGGAAAATGGCAACAGAAACACTAGCAAAACTGAGAAGGTTTAAACAAACGTCACGCTAAAGGATACTGACAGTGGTTCCTACTGTTTTAAATCTTTTGGGTTTGGGGGATTTTTACTGCAAATTGCTCCCATTGGTAGTTCTCCACTTAACACCAGTTTCTAGTAATGACTTTGGCACAACCAGTGCCATCTCAGCACCGGGCCAGAGGAAATAACTCTTCCTTCAGGGGCTAAGGGCTGCTTGTGGAGAGTGCCAGGATGAAAACCTCACTCTGACATTCAATGAAATTTATAAAGAAAAGGTAAACAGGACGTGCTGCTCCTGACTTTTTGAGATTTGTAGCACAAAAAAAAAAATCAAAAATCAAAAACATGGATAAATTCTTGCTTCACATTTATTTAATGTTGGTTTATGAAAAAAGCAACAACAAAATTGTAATAGTTTTCTAAAATGTATCTTATATAGCCTAAAAAAGATGGTGGATGTGGGCTGCATCTCTACATGGTGCTTCTTCTTCTTGTTCTGCATCATATGCAGCTTCTCTTCACACAGGTGCCGATGACATATTCATAGCAGAGAGAGGGACTCACATGGACTTATATTTCTCTCCTTAACAGCATGAAATCAGAACCTCTGCACATGCAGACACCGAGCTACAGTATGAGCACCCAAAGCAGCCCTCTGTGAAATCATCAATAGGATCAGGGTTCTGCTGTGGCCTTTCCTGGGTAGCTTGTTTGCAGTTTATTACATAACTGGAGATATGGCATTAAAATGCCTTCCAGTACAAAGCAAGGAAGCTCATCTGTAAGGGACGGTGGTCAAAACACTGGTTGCTGTTTTTTTTTCGTTGTTGTTTTTGGTATTGCTTTCAGCCTCTGTAAATCCTCCTTTCTGTACTGTACCAAACCCATTTTAAAAAACACTGTGGCAGCAGAGCTGTGCTGTCAGCCCAGTCCACGTGTGTTGAGTAATTAGGGTGGAGGACTGGAAAAGGCATTGTTTGAGTTAATAGGTGAAATTTGCTAGCAGGTATTTGTCAATTTGACAAGATAATGGTGCAAGGGGAAAATGGTTAGGAAAGTTTGGGTCACCGTTCAACGGAGCTTACTCTAACTCCAGCATGAATGTGTGATACACATTTATCTGTCAGTGTTCAACAGTCAACTTTTGTTGCAATAATATTTCCGTTGCACCAAAGACTGAACTTGCCACCGCTATTCAGAACCTTAAGCAGCAAATCAAAAATCAGAGAGGAAACTCCAAGCTGAGCCTTAAGTCAACAAGTCCAACAGAAACTGAGTCAGGGAGTTTCTTGTAAGATGGTGATTTGTTTTAATATTCCAACCTGTATTGTTTGCTCATTGTGTGAAACAGATTAAATAAAAACCTGGAAGCCCCATTGAACCAACAGCCAATGTGTAAGCTGTTCAATTTTGACTTTCACACCACTTCTCCCGGTCTTAAGCTTAATGTCTTTATAATGAAAACCAGATGTAGGAGGAAAGGTTCCAAAAACTAGATTCAATCAAGTAAAAAAGTGCTGAGCAGCAAGTAATGACTGCATGTATCGACTTTAACCAGAATTGAAAGAGAGAGTGTTTGTTAACTTTAAAGAGCAAAATTGTTCGTACACATTCATGAAATGCAAACATGACTTTTCAGGAGACTTTGCAGAAACTACAAGGCTTTGACTTTGAACAGAAAACAAAGACGCCTGATCTGACTTTTATGAAAGAGCCAACTTTTCCTTTAATTCAAGGAGCAGGTTATCGACATCACTGTTTGCTATTGGCACTGTTTGCTTTCCTGAAAGCAGCCTCTGATCATCCTTCACTTTAAAAGTACTTTCAGGAGAGTTCTGGGTTCATGTACTTCAAAATGTAAAGCTTTTCATGTAAATCTTAAGCATTTTCATAGCATTCTGGTCAATGAAGTATGAAAATATACAACATTGAATATAAGGATTCCAAAATAAAAGCACAATCCTCAAGTCTGTTTCTAAATAGGAAACATGGCAAAGGTAGTACTTTCAGTTTGTTGTGCTCATTTTAGAATCTGAACCAACTTGATATTGGATTACCCACCTTTACATTCTGCTCTAGTTTAAGATCCAGTGGGCCTGCAACTTTTCCTATTAGCATGACTTTGTGTTCTACCAGTGAACCATAAACCAAATCAATAAAAGAGTTGGACAGAACAGCAGTTTTGAATTGGTTGAATCAAAACTGGTGTTTTGAATCAAGTTTATTAACTTGTGTTTCAGCCTCTCTGTGTGCAGTTCCTTCTGAACAGCCTTTTTAGCACAGCAGCATGTCCGGTCTTATGAAGCAAAAGGACCAAAGACCACAGAAGTTACATGGGTTTTGAAGGAAAACCCAGATTTGTTGTAGTAGTTTTCATTTACAAGGATATTGTGCTCAGACTAAATGTAAATTTCCACATATAAAAAGTGGATATAGATATAAATTAACATATTAACATTCTTATGACATGGTCAAAAAAAATGTTTAATTGTGGCCACGAAGTAGTATTTCGTGCGCAATATAGATATAAATTAACATATTAACATTCTTATGACATGGTCAAAAAAAATGTTTAATTGTGGCCACGAAGTAGTATTTCGTGCGCACGAAGTAGCATTTCGCGGCCACGCAATAAGTTTAACGTGCGCACGAAATACTTATTAATAATATCAATAAATCCGCCCCTGTTTTCAGGCT
>NW_015150681.1:476607-488765 GCF_000732505.1 Cyprinodon variegatus | reverse complement strand
TAAACTTATTGCGTGGCCACGAAATAGTATTTCGTGCGCACGATAAACTTATTGCGTGGCCATGAAATACTACTTTGTGCGCACGAAATACTACTTCGTGGCCACAATAAAAAAATTTTTTTGACCATGTCATCAGAGGGTACATATATCTCTGTTATGAGAAAAATAAAAGTCACTCGAGAAAGATTTTTCCTTTATCTCATCCCCCAATAAAAAAGAAAAAAAAATAATAAAGAAGAAAAAAAGAAAAGAAAAAAACATGGATTTTCAGCTCGCCGACTTGTTTGGTTGTTGTTACTCAATTGTTTGTATGGCTGTATTGGAAATTGTTGTTTCTGGCTTATTGTATTAATCATTGGTTTTGAATATTGATCTGATAAAATAAAGTCTTTGTTAAAAAAAAAAGGCCATAATTTGTAAAGCTGGTCCCATAAAATGTCTTTGTATGTTTATCTAATAGGAGATGAGTTTATTCAGGGTCTTGTAAACAGATTATTGAAACACTTTCATCAATACTGGGACCTGATACCCTGGATGAGTTCTTGATGTACTTTATTGTCCCAAAATAGAGAAATTGTTTGGTTTTGATGCATTTAATAAAGAGATATTCATTTGGTGTTTGACCTGCCAATCAACAGTCAGACCTTATTAGTGCAAAACTGGGAGATTTGCATCACTGTTGGTTTGTGCATCACTACGCAGTGGAAGAACAAGCAGCTAAATCTACAACCAGAGAGAAACAAGGGAGCAGCTTAATGCCCAATATATTACGTCAAACAAAATCAAATGTTTTTAAGAGCATTAAAATTGTTTTATTCTCAAAAGAATAAAAAATGAAATCATATCTTTTGCTTTAGCGATATTTTGTTTTCAAATGTACAAAATAAAATGTAAACCTGGCAGTTTAGATAATTTAGTCAAAAATGCAGCCTGGACTGCAATCAGAGTGGTAAAAATATACCAATATTGATTAAATCAGGTTAAACAAAGGAAGTGTTTTTAAACACTTTCTAGATAAACATAAAAAACATTTAACCCAAAAAAATGAGTGAAAATGAATTTTGTTCAAATGCTAGGTTGTTTTTTTCCCTAGAACATGGATTTGTTTCTTCTATTACTTTGTTTTATTTTTTGATACATTGCTGAGCAGGGAAAAAGATAATAATAATAAATAATTCCCCAATACAATTATTTTAATCAGGAAAAATTTAATTATGGTTCCTGAGTGCTTTAATTAAGCAGATTCTGTCCTGTGGTGCAAAACGTAAGGAGCTAAAAATATTTTTTTTTAATCAAATTAGATTTTATTAACATCAAACAGATCTTCTGAAAGGATAGAGATGCTGTTGATGTTCTATCTCAGTGCCTTATTCTTTTCCTAAAACACGCTCTGAGGAGCACTGTGAAAAATTTGGATTTAAGCTCAGCTATTTGGCATGACCACAAAGGAAGAGAAGAGAGCCAAATCTCTGAAGCTAACCTCTGCCGTTCATCTTTCATGACTTCACTGAGCTACACTGTTTTCACTAATGCACTAAGTAGAAATAAATTGTTATGGCCGAATGCCAAAAACATACCGCTCTTCTAAAACAGGTGTGTCTGAACCTCTACGAGCATTTACTGTGACAGCTCACCCTACGTGCCAAGCCCAGGGCAATGTAGCACTTCTCCCCAGCATCGACTATTTCCACCTCATAGTAGTGGCAGCGCGTGGTGAGCGGCTGGCGGGCCTGGGCCAAACCAACGTCCATGATGCTCTTTCCTTTGCCAACATATTCCAGAAGCTGAAAGAGATTAACAGAAAGTGAAGGAAAAAAGCATGAGGTGTCATTCATGCAAGTGGAATCTTTTTTTCACAGTCAGAGGTACTGATTTAAATACCCACCCCCATCCCCAGAACCTTATTTCTAAAACATTACTTAGAGTAGTAGAGAATAGCTTTAAAGGGCGGAAATTTTCTCCAGAAAAAGGTCCAAATTCATCAGGCTGGACCTTTATTAATCTAACAGGGCCATTTATGTGGACTTAAGTTAAAGGAGAACACCAACCCATTTAACTTGGCTGGTATCTTAAATATTATATGTAATGACGAAGATATACTAAAATTGACTCCAAAGTTTAAGGTTAAAAATTCTTTGATTTGTTTTGTTTTTTTAACCTACAAATATCGTAAGTCAAAGCTTTCTTGTTGCATCAAACAACCTCTGCTGTGGTTCTTAATGTGGCAAAGTGAAAGGGGACTGTGATAATTATTGTGTCCCGTAATGGTATCAAAGTATGTGCATCATTCTGTTTGTTCTTGTTTTGAGTAGTATGTGTGTATTTGGATCCAGTCTTCGTTTGGTTCAGGACAAGGTTAGTTATTTTTAGTGTCTAGTCATTTTTTTCTGCTCACCATCTGGGAATGGATTTTCAAAGCCTTGATAAACTCCCAAGAGATCAAATAATGAGCAAATTTAATCAAACAACAGGTAATGCAGTCAGACTCACGTTTAATTGCCAGCATCTAGCATCCAGAGGCGAGTGAATACTTGCCTCAGTTTTCATACGATTTTTCATAGGGTCTTAGCTAACTGTGCTCAGTATTTCAAAACACATTAGAAAAACAAAAACTTTTACCATCTTGACCTGATGGTGAAAGTTCAGTTTGTGTCCAAGATGTGTAGGAGTATGTTAGCTTCCCTTTTTCTCACCCTAGACCTGTCCCAAGTCCTAGATGGAAGATCAGCCCTAATAATTCTCTATGGGGACATTATCGTTGGTTGCGGTCTGACCGTTATATGTTTTATGGATGGCCAAACCACACACTTGAGATAAACAGGAAAGACTGCATAATCCTGTAAAGACGATGACCCAGCAGCTCCTGTGGAAGGTCAGGCTTCTCGTGCAATCTATGCTGGACCTTCTTCAAGACATTTTCTAAGTGAGAGAACCATCGTAGTTCATGAGAAAGGCTGGGAAGCAGTGCGATGGAGAAAAGTGCGAGGTGTCTTCTGGAAGTTCATATCCATCTCCACAAACTGACGAGTTAACCTGCAGGTGGTTCATCTAAACCAGTGAACCAGCTGGTCTACCTTCTGTTTGTATGCAGAATTATCATTACCCTAGATTAGACATATGGCACTCATGCCATGTATGAACACAGTATCTGAAAGCCGGGTCACATCACTTATGTCTGACTCTAAAGGCTTGGATACACATTTTTTTACTGTTAAACTGGATTGAGTGCATATAAAGATGCTCCTTCTCTGCATAGATTGAGCAAATATCCCGATCTTTTCGGGACTGAACACACACTGAAAGTATGTCCTTCATGTGACTCGGTCGCATTGTGAAAAGTCAAAAAAATATATTATTGTTTTTAAATGTAAAGAAAGCAGAGCTGCAGTCTGCAGTGTCCAGGGTAATTTCCGCAATCACTGCAGTGAGGTCACTGTTGTGTATTTTAGATGCACAGTGGCTCACTGCGTCTTCAAATAGACATCCTTTGTCTACATTATTTTCTCTATACTCCATACTGACTGAAAAAAGCTTAATCTCGGCTCCACTTGATCAACCACTCCCTAATTAGGAAAAGTTCTGATTTTTCAACCTTATCGTTATCCTTGAGATTCAGAGATCCTGTTTTCCCCCAAAGTGGATTGTGTTTTACTTTGCCATAGGGTCACTTTTCCTGTATGACTCATTACCATGCCAACAAGCTGCTGCTAGATCAGACAAAAACAGATAAGGGGTCTATCTCAATCGGAGCTAAGCAAGCACAGATTCAGAATATCTTGTGCGTCATGTACAGCCCCATATATTTTTAATTAAGCTTTAAGTGCCACAACTTCATAAGAACCGATTTTCCATCACATCGGACTCTAAATCATGTCCAATGTGCTCAGAGTTGAAAAAACTCCTTGACATCTGGCTGATCTGGTGATCAAACTGTGTAGCCTTTAGTGTCAGAGTAATTTTAAGGCAATAACCGAGGGATATTTTCCAAGGAAATTGCATCATGTGAAACAAAAGGAAAATACACAACAGGGTAATCAAGGTAAGTCAATAACCCTTTTCACGTCTTTCCTCGAACAAAAGACTATCCCTAATACTCAGAGCTGGGTCCAGGTTAAACGGAAAACACACCGGATCAGACTTGAATGTAATCAATTCCTCCTCCAAGAGAGCCGTAGCAAAAGATTTACCCACGCAGCTAGCTTAAGCAGGTGTTTCCTAAGTTAGTGGGCATTGTGATAAACTGAAACTTCCAAACCCAGTAAAATCCCCATCAAACCGCCCACAGTGACTTTACTACAAGTACGAACAGGGATGTATCACTTGACCATAATACTGTTACTTTCCAGTCTATTTTGGTCTTAAGAATGCAGCTGGGTGGATTCGGATGAGCAGGGAAGAAGCTGAGGAACCACAAAGCCTTTAGGGTGAGTAGTGATTCTATTCAACATGGATATTTGATTCAGTGACCAGAAATGAAAACATCCCTGGTGAAAAGCTGAGATAACAGACGAGGTGTGGTTGGAAAATATAAAAAAAAAAAACAAAAAAACGACATCATATTACTCCTTTGTCTTTATGAGTGTGCAACCCCACCTGGGTGTGCTTGTCTCAGACTTAATGGACACACCTGGTGGAAAGAGTTTCCTCATCAAGGTTAGAAAATTCCCATGTTTGGCAAAATGTTTATTTAGAACAAAAAAAAAAAAGAAAGGCAATGTTCACTTGGTGAGAATTTAAAATGTTCTTTCTGAAAAAACTGTGCAATCATTAGCTACTTTTACAGTGCCAATTAGACCAACTGATCTAAAAGAACAAAATCAACCTTGTCTCACCATAAGGCAACATGGCTGGTCTAAGCAAAATTGCAAAGTATGAAATCCAGTTGCAATTCACAGGCAATCGTGGGTCAGGATACCTTCTAAAAGGAATCCGCTAATAAAATAATATATTTGAAACAAAGCTGGTCTGATCAATCAACTAACCAGGCAAAATATTGATTGTTTTTGAGTGGTTTTTTTCGAGCCCTGTGCAGAAATTATTTTTCCATTTTTTACTAAAACACAGACAACATCCTTATCTTGGTGTTTCCCGGTTATGTAGATATGAAAACATCCTTGTAAAGATCTCTAGAAAAAGGGGCTTTTTACAAGATATGGAGGGAAAACTTATTAACAGAAATTAACATTAAGATTTGTAAAAGATTTGTAGAAAAACATATGTTGATAACTAACATGTTAGAAAAGTATTTAAAAAAAAACCCCACTGGACTTAGTTTTCCAAGTCTGACGACGTTTTAAATATTAATTAAAATAATAATTGAACTCACATTGGAGATTTGATCATTGAACTATACTGATGATTATTGGCTCATTCTAGCTGCTTAGCAAAATGGCATGCTGAATGCATCTAGACCAGTGTGATCAATAACTGGAGCGCTGTTGACCTGATGTAGCTGCAATAAGCTTTAACCTCAACATGAGCCAAGTGGGGCCCTTGGTTTTCAAATGATGTGCTAATCCTTTTGGATAAAGAAAGAGAACTCCTGCTCCATGATGTATCATAGAGAAAAGCGCTGCATTCTTAATGCATCCCAGAATTGTTCTTCAGGACAACAAAAGAAGACAGCACTCTACCCGATTTGTAACCGTGGGTGTGGTCTTAGCCAGGCGTAAAGGGCAGCAGACTAGCAGCGAACCCTTCTAATTTTCCCATTCCTAATACTGCTTGGCCTTCTCCTCCAACAGATCTTTTCTACATACCAACTTCAAGATGTATTTTAACCTGCAGCTTAAGGAAAATAATGTGATAAGAAAGAAAAGAATAAACCCTCTCTAAAACCACAGTTTTTCCTAAGCAGTGTCCTCTAGCAAACCTTTTCCCGCTATTAAAGAATCAGAGCGTTATGATGTCAACACAAATCGTCAATACAATTTTTAGACAGAATAAAGTGAAGAGATAAAAACAAAGAATCTTTTCAATCTTTGTGCATTAATAATAAGTAAGCAGTGCCGTATGAAGCTTTACCACAGGTAATGCAGACAACTTACACTAGATGATATAAGACCTTTCTTCTTCATGACGTTTCATCTTGTTCATTTAAAAATGAGTAGCAGTGTAAAGAACTACCCAAAAGTCTAATTATAGTTACAGAAAAAAGCAACAACAACAAAAACAAAAACATTTTAAACCCAAACAACCCTTCTGCTCTAAAATTATTTGTAGCCTTGAGGGGAAACCAGTTAGGGATCTTTGACATTTCAATGATCACACCTTACGTAGAAAAGACATTAACAATAAGTGGCTTGGCCTTACAGGATAATTACTCCTCAAAATGATAATAATAATGCCTTTGGCTACAGTTACATACTTCCATTGGTCACAACTTGTCCCTCTAATGCTTAAAGATGCACAGTGTTTTCTCCAGATATGGCCTGCTTAAATGTCAAGAAATTAAACATATCCAACACTAAGTCAATGATCACATATTGCAATCCTTTTGGATTAAGAGATTTTTTGTAATTTTTTTTCCCCCCGGATTTTTATAATATTCAATTTTCTGCTTTTCTCTGAACATAAATGAAATAGTTTCACATTCCCCAAAGCCAAAACAGGTTTCAACATAATCCTCCCTTTTTTGTTGCAGACTGCCCTTTCGTATGCACCCTTCTGTCTCCTTAACCCGCTGTACTTTCATGCCTGGACAACTGTTTTTCTTTAGGGAGAAGAGGAAAGAGTTTCAGTGTGGGGAGCTCTTAGTCACACCTTTCTTTTTACGTCTTCTGCCGAGTAACTGAAGAAGAAAAAGAGCAAGAAAAAGAGAGACCATCAAGCTGAAAGAGACGTAGCCTTGAGCAAAGCATGCCTCGCTGATATAGCTAACAATCTTGCTCCCTCTCTTTTTCTGTTGCCGTCTCATTCCTGTAATTTTGATGGCTGAATATTGTGATGGTTATGTGCAAGTCTTTGTTTTGTTGAGCTGCTACCTGGGAAACAGATGTAACACCCAAAGAGTGGTCCCGCTGGTTTCCTCTTGCGGCTAAATGGGCATCTTAAAGTAAGATGAAACTGAGAGACATGTTCTCCTGTTCACAGATTACAAGTACCATAACAAAACCTACTTCTTTTTCATTCATCAACAAGGGATATTTTTCTTATTCAAATCCACCACTTACATCTGCTCCTTATACATTTTACATGGTTCTGAAACAGACCTAAACATAAAATACCTTTTGTTTTCCAGACAGGTCCTGGTAATAAGTGAGTAAAAACTTCCTTTTTGGGAAAAATCAGATCATAGTCTTGTTTCAATTAGAAACAATCATTAAAGAGAACAATGAGAAGAAGCTCACAGGAAGCTGAATAAGCTCTGCAAGGTGGGTTTGAGGCTAGAGACTGATACCCCATTTACTTTACCGTTGAAAAACCGATCCATGCCGAGACCGGTCCGAGCTCGGATCAGTTAACCAGGCCGAGCTTGTTTATGAAGACCGTTTACACATCACGCTATCTCAGTTCCTCAACTCCTCGCCTCCTAGTGACGATCTGCGTTATTACTGCCAGTATTGAAGGAGGAAATCAAGCAGTTGGTGGCAGTAATGCACCAAAAGTTGTTTGCCAACCGCCATTAAACACAAGAAGAAGAAGATGAAGAAGGAGGGAATCAAGAAAATCAAAATGTTGCATGGAGAAGGTTTCGATTGTTGTTTATAGTTGTTCTTCTTCCTCTGTTTTGTGTTGGTTGGCAAGCAACTTCCGGAGGGGCATTACCGCCCAACTACTGGAATGGAGTGTGAATCGGGATGTCCAGCCAGACCGAGATGACGCATTCTGCTCATGCGCTCTTGTTATCGGAGAACCGAGCCAGGGAAAAACCGAGCCGAGCCCACCTCTGGAACTGGCCTGCAGTTGGACGCTGTCCGGTTGTGTCTAGCTCGGTTCAGTTCAGTTTGCTTTCCATTTACACACGAGATTTTATCTTTGTTACTGAGCTCGGACCGGTCTCAGCACGGTTTTTCAAGGGTAGTGTAAATGGGGTATTTGATACATTGTGCCACCCACCGTCCTAACCAGAAGAACATCCCCACTAACAAACCATGGATACCCAGTAATCTTAAGGGACAGCTAAACAGAAAAAAAGAGCCTTTCGGAAGGGAGAAAAAATTATTATTGGGGAGAACACAGTAGCAACTTCAGGCCAAGATCATTGAAAATGAGGAGGTACACAGGAAGAAGCTGGGGGGCCACATGTGAGATATCTGGTCAGGGATAAAGAAGATCATAGGCAGAAGAATTTTTAAACAGGACGAGATCTGGAAAAAATTTGATCTCAACATATTTAATAGGTTCAATTTAGGAACCCCGGCAAGGTCTATTCGGGGGTGCTGGAGAGGAGGGTCCGTCAGATAGTCGAACCTCGGATCCAGGAAGAGCAGTGTGGTTTCCATCCTGGTCGTGGAATGCTGGACCAGCTCTACACCCTCAGCAGGGTCCTGGAGGGTGCATGGGAGTTCGCCCAACCAGTCTACATGTGCTTTGTGGACTTGGAGAAGGCGTTCGACCGTGTCCCTCGGGGGGCCCTGTGGGGGGTTCTCCAGGAGTACGGGTTGCCGGGCCCTTTGATACGGGCTGTCAGGTCCCTGTATGACCGGTGTCAGAGTCTTGTCCGCATTGCCGGCAGCAAGTCAGGCTCGTTTCCACTGAGAGTTGGACTCCGCCAGGGCTGCCCTTTGTCACCGATTCTGTTCATTACCTTCATGGACAGAATTTCTAGGTGCAGCCAAGGTGTCAAGGGCATCCGTTTTGGTGACCTTAGGATTGCGTCTCTGCTTTTTGCAGATGATGTGGTCCTATTGGCTTCATCAGGTCGTGATCTGCAGCTCTCGCTGGATCGGTTCGCAGCCGAGTGTGAAGCGGCCGGGATGGTGATCAGTGCCTCCAAATCCGAGGCCATGGTCTTGAGCCGGAAAAGGGTAGAGTGCCTTCTCCTGGTCAGGGGGGGTGTCCTGTAGCCTGACGTAGTCCGACTCAATTCTAGTCAGAATATGAGTCTGATACTGCTCCATAGAGCTATGATTATGGGGCGTGTTTCGAACGAACCAGGAAAAAAAATGCCTCTGCACTCAATTGGATAGATCTACAACCAATAAGAGCAACGGAGTTGTTAAGCGATGCATAGTTGTTGTCCACAAAAATCAAAGCGTGCAGTTTCACGCCTAGAATAAGAAGATGAGACTTGATCGCGTTTCTCTGTTCCTCTTTTAAAATTAATTTGCTGTCGATATCTTCTAGAACAGACCTAATAGCAGAATCTACTCACCCAAACTCTCTAGCGGCAGCCATTATTGTTGTCACCCAAGCGCGCTTTGGTCACGTGGTTGATTACGTAACTCTTGATCATCTGTCCATCATCGTATAAAGCCCGCCCTGACAATTTGATTGGATCGCCTGACAGTGGGCGATAATACTCGCGCTACTATGGAGCAGAGCCAGACCGAACTTCCCCGAACTCAACCCTTGTGGGCGGGACTAAGTTCGGACTGGCACCCAGGCTAGGTGTCCTGCCCCAAGTGGAGGAGTTTAAGTATCTCGGGATCTTGTTCACGAATGAGGGAAGAAGGGAGCAGGAGATCGACAGGCGCATTGGTGCAGCGTCTGCCGTGAAGCGGGCGCTGTACCGGTCCGTCGTGGTGAAGAGAGAGCTAAGTCAAAAAGCGAAGCTCTCGATTTACTGGTCGATCTACGTTCCTACCCTCATCTATGGTCATGAACTCTGGGTCATGACCGAAAGAAAGAGATCGCGGATACAAGCGGCCGAAATGGGTTTCCTCCGTAGGGTGGCTGGGCTCTCCCTTAAAGGTAGGGTGAGAAGCTTGGTCATCCGGGAGGGACTCGGAGTAGAGCCGCTGCTCCTCCACGTCGAGAGGAGCCAGTTGAGGTGGCTCGGGCATCTGGTTAGGATGCCTCCTGGACGCCTCCCTGGTGAGGTGTTCCGGGCACGTCCCACCGGGAGGAGGCCCAGAGGAAGACCCAGGATACGCTGGAGAGACTACGTTTCTCGGCTGGCCTGGGAACGCCTGAAGAGCTGGAAGAAGTGGCTGGGGAGAGGGAAGTCTGGGCCTCCCTTCTTAAGCTGCTGCCCCCGCGACCCGACCCAGGATAAGCGGAGGAAGATGGATGGATGGATGGAATTTAGGAACAAGCTCAGCATCCTTATCTTTTACCCACAGCAAAAAAAACAGCCCATATTCCTCAAACCGAAAGCTTCCCTGTCACACCTTGAATATTTTATCTTTCAACTTTGTCATGGACCCTTCTGCTTCAATATTTTCTAGACTATATCATAAGATGGTGCTGCCCTTCCCCACTTCCACCTGTCTGTCCCTAAATGTCAGATAAAGAGGCCTCTAGGGAGACTATTGAACAATAGGGGTGTGGGAAATAATCGTTTTGGCGATATATCGTGATATTCGGCTGCCCAATATAATATCGATCTTTCACTTCTCATCATTTGATATTGATAGCTGGGGAAAATATGGCAATATATAGTGATACTGCAGTATCGTGATAATATCGTATCGTGACCCAAGTATCGCGACATGTATCGAATCGCAACACTCATGCCAATACTCACCTCTATTGAACAAGGTAGGTTTTAAGAGGAAACATGAAGTTTAATAGTTAGCTGTTCATCAGTCATGGCTCTAAAGTTTATAGACAGTCTGACATTCATGCTCAGGTTTTTTGTTAATGTTATGTGAGTGACAGAAAGAGCTGAGTGTAGTCACCATAGCAGTGGAAGTGATGATTTGGCCTAGTAAGACCATCTATTCTGATAAGATATCCCAGTACACAAGCTCTGAGGGAACCATAGTTGCAAATTAGGAGAGTGCCATTCCTGCAACTCTTTTTGCTAGGAAGTTTGTAAAAAGTATACCATGGCTGACAGTGTCAAATGCAAACTAGAAATCAAGCAGGATAGATAATGGCCAGCCTTTATTGCCAAAAGCAGTTAGGCTGGTCACCTTGTATTTCCAAAGGCCAGCAGCCTGGTAACTGAAGACATTTTTAAGAAAATGCCACAAGGTTTCAAACTTGAAATTAGAAAAGGGTTGTGTTTTGTCTGGCATTGTCACCAAACCAAAATTTAAATATCAGAAGTAACTGATCAAAGTTTAAGCAGCCATGGACATTTGTACCTTGATTAAGGTCTCCCATAACTGTACGAACAGTGCTAGACTATTGACCTTGAAAACCATCATTACCAACAGATTTTTTTGAATGGCATTAAAGAACCAGTGTTAATTGCACAACAGTTGTTAAGCCAAGCACCAAAAATATACTAGTCAAACACAAACAATTGCATTAAAGTGAAACCTCTCTCAACCATTTATACATCCTCAGTTGATCTGCACCTTTAACTTAATCAATAAAATTTTTATTTCTGACAAGTGAGAATCCTTGGCATGTGGTATTGTCCTTTTAAAGTAGCTCCAGTAGAGCATGATGCATCAGCAGCCTTCGGCCAGGGAACCTCCAACGTCAGGAAAAGTTTAATAGTAGGTACCCAGCAAGCAGCAGAGGCGAGGCTATAATAAATCAAACATTACTATCGTACTTTGTAAAAGAAAACTCTTTTACAGAAGCTTCAAAGCATAGCTTAAGAAAATAAACAGAAGTACCAAGAGGATTTCATGGAATATGAAACAGCATCTCATAAAACATAGCAAGCAAGATGAATTCTATTTGAACTCACGCCAAAGGAAAGAAAAGTAGGAGTAATCAAACCTTTGACAACTTAATCACAACATCAATTGACAGAATAAAGTGGAGATAAGGTGGAAATTTTCTCTAATAGGTTGCAACTGAAAACCTGTTCAAGACAAGCAGGACGAACATGACAAACATGCAATATGCACTAAATCCACCCTTCAAGTTAACCACATCTCAATACAATAAATAATCCCCAGGATGCGCTGGGACATGCAAAGCAAGGACCACGCCTTAACCCACAGAACCCAAAGATCAGCTGCCAGTCCTAGTGCCAAAATCCGCAGGACATACCTGGAGGTCCCCCATTCATGTCTCAACAAATCACACCTATTAAAGGGATAGTTCGGTATTTTTGACATGAATCTGTATGGCATTCCGATCACCAGCGG
>NW_015150681.1:471924-474707 GCF_000732505.1 Cyprinodon variegatus | reverse complement strand
CGATACTTTTGACAACCCTAATACAAAGACATCATATTTGTCTTGGGCTTAAACTCAAGTCTCACCTTAAATTATTGATTTAAGATTTAAGTTGTATAAAGAATCTTTAGTTTATGTAGTAGGCAGTGAATGTAAGTTTTATTTGACCAAGAGGTTAATGCAGTCGCTTCCAAGATTTAACGGTAAGGTTACACACAGCATATAATGAGTCCTGTATTTACAGCTCTCTACTCTTTCCATATTTAGCTATGTTACAGCCATGTACCAAGTGGTATTAAATTAATCTCTCCCCACAGATTTATAGAAACAATACCCAATAATCAGAACGTGAAAGACGTTTTCCCAAGATTTTGGCCAATTAAAGACAAATATAAAACTAAAACCTGGGGTTGAGTGGTGCTTGGTTTACTCCAAACAAGATGCCTGGCATTCATGCTGAAGAGTTCCGAGTTGGTGTTTTCAAGGTCTCAGTGGCCTTTTAGCAAACTCCAGTCAAGCTGCCAAGCATCTCCTGTGGTCTGTCCTTCTGGAAGATTCTCCTCTCTCATGTTGGAGCTCTGACAGAGTGATCATAGTCGCTCATTTTAGACAGTTGGCCAGCTTTAAAAAGATTTCTGTTGGTTCCAAATGGTTCCATTTACCAATGACGGAGGACACTGAGCTCATTGGAACCTTCGATCCAGTAGGAAATGTTTCCAGATCATTCCCAGGATTTGTGCCGCAAGACAATCCTACCTCAGAGGTCCACAGTCAATGCATTTGACTATATGCTTTGTTTATGCTCCGACATGCAGCGTCACCATTGGGAGCTCATATAAAAAGGTGTGTACCTTTCCTAATCAAGTTTAATCCACAGAATGTATAACAGCGGGAAGTAAATTCAAGCTGTAGATGCATCTCAAGGATGATCAGTGGAAACAATATGGACGTTAGCTCAATCTGGGTCTTCATGGATCCAAATTGGGCTGTAAATGTAATATTTTTGTTGTTGTTTTTTTGTTGTTGTTTTTAATCTGTAACAAATAAAAAAAAAAAACTTCTGTGTGCATAGTCATAATGGAGTTTTCAAATGTGGAATTGTGAGGGAAAATGTTAATACCACTTAGAATGGGGAAAAAAAGAGAAGCGCTCAGAATACTTTCCAAAAACGACGTAAAAATAAAAATAGCATTGTTTGTGATTACATCTCTTAATGTAGCTCTACATATTGAGATTCAAGCAGCCTGCCAACCATGTCAAAGTTCATCAATGTTTTCTACTAAGAGTCACTCTTTGTTCCATTTTTTATGACATTAAATTCTAGAGAAGTGGAAGCAGCCACAATGGTGCGAACCAGTGGGATCAGGTTTTGCAAAGTCATAAACCCGATGGGAAGTTTTTTCTTAGACATCTCTCATGCTGGAATTCCTAACCATTGTTTCCAAGGATGTAAGGAAGGAAGGAAGGAAGCAGGCAACCTTAGGAAGGTGCTGGTATTAGAGCTGGGTGTGCAACAAGGAGAAGGTCAAACAAGGACAGGTGATGGAGTAGTTTGCATATTTAAACTTCAGATGAAGCAATGCTGATAATGACAGTAACATGTTATATTTTTCCTAACTCATGCAAGACCAAATGATGGACTGCATAGCAAGGTAAACACAACTAAGGAACCTGACCACTGACTAAGGTACTGTCTACTTGTCTGCCCACTCATCCACAGCTGAGGGGATTAAGTTGGTGGACAGGGAGGGACTGCAACCTCATGTTCGCATTGAGTTGCACGTACACAGTGAAACGCTAGCCAAATATCTCCTCTACAAACAGTAAAGTAGGAGATGGGGTGGTGTGCTAAAAACATTTAATTCAGATGGACGTTAAGAAAAAAAGGGTAATGTCTGAATAAGAAACCATTCTCTTATTCTAAAGATAGAGAAAAAATAATTATAACATGCTTGTTTGCAGGATTAATCTCTTGAAGCCAGACCAGATTGCAGTAAATACACCAGATGTGTAACAGAGCATAAGCGCAGCAAAGCGACATAGGTTCATATGTTTTAAAACTGAAATAATTACCAGACGCTGAAGAGAATGCATAACAACAATTGGGCTTTAAGCAAAGAGGAGGTTTTGGGACATGGGTAAGTAAATTAAATTAAATTAAATTAAATTCAGTTTATTTGTATAGCACCAATTCACAACACATGTCATCTCAAGGCACTTTAGACACAGACAAATTAACCAGATCATACAGTCAAACTTATTTAAACTGGACAACAAGTTGATTGCATAGACTCATTGACTCAATGCCTCACACCAAGGATGCTTGTAGCAACAGTGGAGAAGAAAACTCCCTTTTACCAGGAGGAAAACTCCACCAGAACCAGGCTCAGTGTGAGCGGCCATCTGCCAAGGCCGACTGGGGTTCAAGAAGAAAGAAGCAGACATAGAAAATAAAGCAGAGATACAAAAGGCAACTAGTAACCACTTCCACAGTGGCCCTGTCCAGGAAACACAACCAGGCAGACGAGCCCCGAACCAGCTCCCATGTCAGAGGAAGAAGAGAGCACATCCAGCCAGTCACAGTCAGAGAAACAAGACTACACTGAAAAATAGGCCAAGCTCCAACATCTATAAACAAAGGTGTTGATGGCAGCAGCACAGCTGATATTTCTCTCCAGGACTGCATCACAGCCAAACAGGAATAGACTAAATGAAGCTACTATGAGAAAAAGCAGAGAGAGCATAATGTTAGAGACTGAACTAACAAATTTTGCGGAATGGAAAAATAGAGATAGAATGAATTC
>NW_015150681.1:468240-470144 GCF_000732505.1 Cyprinodon variegatus | reverse complement strand
ACTTATTTCTAGATCATTTTTGCAGTGCAAGTTGTCAAAAAAGGTTTGGACCCTGGCTTAGAGAAAAGGTGAGGAGCACAGTCATCTGGCCAGAGCTTAAAGTTTAGCCGCTTTTTCTCAGACCAGAAGGGGTCAACTGAGGGGATTCGGTTATCTGATTAGGACACCCCCTGGGTGCTTCCCTTACAGGGTTTTCAAGAGCAGTAGGAGACACCGGGGAAGACCTAGCACTTAGAATGAGATGGAGGATTTGAATGGGTGGAGGAATATTTGGGGTTTCTTTTTTCACACGATGTTCCTACAACCTGATCTCTAATAAGCAAAATACAATAACAATCCACTATATTTATTATTATGGCTTGGTTTTTAGTGTCCTTTGAAAACCAAGGCAAGGTAAATTTATTTGTATAGCACAATTCAGTACAAAGACAATGCAAAGTGCTTTAGATGATTAAAATACAGGAAAATAAAACTGAATCAAAGCAAGTAGGAAAAAATAGAAATAAAAAAATAAAAAAAATGCAGAAACAAAAGAAAAAAGGAAAATTCTTCTTCTTCTTCAAAAAAAAAACACTTTTCAATACCCCTTTTCATTTCATGTCTGTGCAATCCTAAAAGTAGTACTATTGTTGCCTTTTTTAAGAAAAGTGATACAGACGAAGAAGAAAGCTTTTAAGCAACCCTCCTTCTAAGCAGCCATTCAGCTCATTTAATTCAGTCAGAATGACAGAGTGATATCAGCCCTCCTGTTCTCTTTAACACCTGGTCCCCAAGCAGACAATCAGATTACCAAAAGGTCATTCTGTGACAGGGCTAACACCAGAGCAAATTCGTTGTTTTTTTGTTATAGAGTTCATTTTCATCAACTGTCATTATCTTTGGGATTAACTGCATTTTATTGGATCTTTCTTCGAAATGTGGAATTAAAGAAAATTTGCATCATAAAAATCAAAATAAGAGTAAATTAGTAAAGGAAAAAAAAAAGATTTGTATCAGTCTAAATCCCTATAACTTGAGGATTACCATTTCAGGTCGTGGCTTTAACCCAACACACACAATGCAATCAGCAAAGAAAACTGAAAAGAAAACACAGGATGTTTCAAGAGTAAACACATTTTTTATTCTATGAATAAAATCAAGTGAAATATCAAACAATATTTCCCTCTTCATAGAGCCTGTAGTCAACACCAAACCTAAAAAAAATTTAAAAGATGCAACAAAAGTAGTCAAGTACATATAGATTTAGCCTGCAGTGAATGCAATCCCTGAACATTATCAATTTGATTCATAGCTGTAATAGAGAACATGAAAACAAATCAACTTATGGGCGAGAGACAGAAATTATATTTTATGCATTGCACTGCAAACACTTGACGATTCTGATTCAACCGAAAGCCCAGTCATAATCAGCATAATGTTAGATTAAAATCATGGCCATTTTTTAAAAGGCCAAAGCTGAACTCAGAGGTGCAGAGTAAGAGAGTTTATGCAGCCTTTTGTTTCATAGGGTAACTTTGCATGTTTATTCAAAATACAAGACTTTTGTTATAGTACTTGTAACATAACTCTAATCTAACTTTGGAGTTAAAAGATGTAGCTTTTCTTGTCAGTCTTACATATATCTTGTAGAAAGAATAAAGACGACAAGTCTTACATGAACATTTATTTAGTCAGCCATTGCCTTTCATTTTTGTGTGCCAACCCAATATTCTTTAATGGCCACATCCGTTTTTCCCACCTTTTCCCATGAGTTGACTGATCAGGTAGAGGTAGAAATGATGGAAGAGACTTTATAAATAGTGTGATGAAAGTTGAATATGACACTTTTAGCCAAGATTACAGTCAACCTCTATAAAGTACGGTGGCCCTGAAGTCCAAACTGCAACTACAAATCTAAAAGCGCA
>NW_015150681.1:456874-467541 GCF_000732505.1 Cyprinodon variegatus | reverse complement strand
TGCGCTTTTAGATTTGTAGTTGCAGTTTGGACTTCAGGGCCACCGTAATAAAGGGAATAGTCCTATTTATCTTGAATATCTTACTGTAGAGGAGTACATTAAGAAATGAATAAACTAATATTTAATTAATCAAAACTCAATAAGGAGGCAAAACTTTTGGCAACATTTTTATTGCAAGTTCTGTGCTTTTTTAGTCATGGTTCCCCAAACTACGACTGTAAAGCTAAGGTGAGGGTGATACCAACTACTGAAGGCAAGACCATTCAATTTCACAGGTGCTTATTTCTAGCAAGTTTGGTCCAGCTTATGTAGACCAGATCATCTCAAAGATACAGTCCTTTAAGTTGGACACACAGCAAACAAAAATAATGAAAGAATATGGAAGAAGAGCCATTTCATATAAACTCAGTGTTGCAAAGCTAAAGAAAGCATTTAACAATATATAAACAATACGAGGTAAAAAAAAAAACAAATGAGGATTTTTCTGCAGAGTCATTTGAGTGCAACTTCAAGCATGCATCTAAGCAAATTCTTAATGATACAATAAATAATTTCTTCAAATCAATGTGCTTGGAGGACATTTCTTCAGCCATGTCTTAAAAAGTTTTCCTCCAACAGAGAAAGTTCAAAACACACGCACAGTAGGTATTTTCCGGTATTTATTTATTTTTTTTATCTCATTACAAAATTATGATCCAAACTAATTCTAAATAAGAACTGTCTGTTACAGTACGATTAAAATAAAGCTGTAGGATATCATGTGGGTGAATAATTGGAGCAAAGCGTTTGGGGAAAGATGGACATTTTGGATCTAAACAAGAGTGTCTACCCTCTGCACCATAATGTAAACTATTCACAAAAGGAGGGATTTAACTGCAGACAAGTCCCTACCATCTCTACTTGACTGTTTGTTTTTTATGTGCTTTTGAACTTGACAGCAAACCCATCAAAAGCATACCAGTGAGATGTGTTATTTATCTTATAGGCATTCTGTTCTGTCAACCTGTTCCCTGTTTCTTGATTTCTAAAAGGTGGCCATCATACGGAACAGTGATCACCAAACAGAAACGTGTAAAAACTCTTCCACTGTTTTGACCAAACATAAAGGAGGCGCTGTGGGTGAAATCACAGCAGGGGCTTAAGAGGTGTGAGTTACCTACGGCAACCAAACGACAGATCGGTAATTCCATAGAAACCACACGGGTCGGAGAGGTGTTGCATACACACACAGCGAAACGGGGAAAATGTTTCCATGCTCCCAAAGTGCAAAACAAACCAAAAAGATTCAAATCTTTATCAGCTTCACTTTTCTACAGACGTTCACAGCAGCAGGGAAGAGAGATGTGTCCTTTAATCTGATTTTAGCCAGTTTTTAATCATTCTGATTTACAATTTCATACCACAACCAAAAATCTGACATATCGTTCTTCTCAGAGTACAGGCTTACCTATAAATAATTGAAAAACATATTTTTTCATTGTAACCTTATGAATTAACACATTACACAAAAAATATCAAATCTGAAAACATAAACATGTACACCAAGCTGTTTGATATCTTCAAAAAGAAAACAACTATGAACATATGAAATTAAAACTAAAATACAGTAAACTGCTGCACTAATATTTCCTATATATGTTTCATAATCACACATCAGATGTGGCGAATCCACTCTTATGTCTTGGACTCAAAATCAAATGCTCTATTAAATCTATGACTTCAAAATTCACTTAAAAAACCTATTTAGAGACTTGTGACTTGATTCAGACTTTTACACAATGACCCGGGACTTAAATTGAGCATCAAACCAGTTTACTTGAAAAGAATTGATATTAGATATACAAAAAAACTAAAATCATCCTGCCAAGAGTAGTTTCTTTCAGCGTACACAAACTACAAAGTACTTGACCAATAAAATGCAATTTGGGGAGATATGTAAAAAAACGGGAATCTCAAACACAGGCCGAAAAACGTTTAGCTTTCTCATTTGAAGTTGTCTTAAGTTAACCTCGTCTTATTATTAACATAGGTTGCACCTTTTTCAATCTGCTTTGATATAAATAGGTTTAAGAAGTCTAATCTTTACATGTATCATTCAATTTTGTGAAAAATAAAAAAGAAGACTCAAAAGGGTTTGAAACTCAAGGTTTCAAGCTTAAAACTAAACTGTGGGCTTCAGGATAAAAATTTGAGATGTACTTTTGATTGGTAAAACACTGACTCGGTCCCACCATATTTCCCAAAAGTCATTAGTATCATTTATGGTTTTATTTTCTCAGCTAAAGGCCAAATAAAACGATGTGCTCAATAATAGAACAACACCAGTATTTTGCATTCCTAGAGTTAAAAATGAATGGAAAAATTAAACAAAAAAAAACAAGACTTTAATTAAATTGTATTTAAGTATTTCATATTGTACACAACTGGCATCTTTTTTTATTAAAACGAGATAAATGAAATGGAAATCAGTATCTATCAGATTGAATTGGTATAACAGCTTTTTTAACAATGTCTGATTATTACTGGTTTGTTATTGTAAAAGCAGTAGTTTAACAAAGGGGGATCATTTTTGTTATGCATTTAATAGTTTTGCATTTTGCACCATATCTATTGATATATTTTTGCACTGCTCTGAACCTTCCACATCAATGCCTTTTTACACCATGTCTCTCCCACACTGTGTACATTTGATCACTGCTGCACTTTATGAATGGAAATGTTCTTTTTCACTGCTAAGCTGCTGCTCATTCACATTCGAAAATCTGTATAAACTGAATTTCTTTATACACTCTGTTTACAAAATAAGAATAGAGTTTAACTAAGTCTGTCTAAGTCTAAGCATAGTTTCATCAATATTTTCTCCTTGAACTGACTTAGCAATATAATTTGTTTCAGAAATAATTTCTAAAGTCTGGTTCCTTTAGCGGAATGTAGAACATTTTAAAAATCCAACAACAATGATGTGATTAAATGACATATTTGCTCCAAAGACTGGTTAACTTAAGGTTATAGATATCAGGCTTGGCTCGAGTCTTGAATGGGAAGATTTAAGACTTAATGTGACTCACAAAGGATGACTTTGTCCCACAAACGCATGATTAAGTAGTAAGGAATGGGACATAGATATGTTACTAAAAGGGACGACGGTAAGAGTGGGTCCACCTGTCTGCTGAGTCTGAGAAATAAAACCCAGCATCTGGAAGAGACGATCGCATGTTAAAGATGGTGCTCACTGTTACCCATACAACGGTGCAATCAGAGAGCATGCTGTGTGAACGCACAGGGTCTGTTATCTCTGTGGATCAACATCTGCGCATCTTGGTTAACACGTTTGCTGCAGAACTCTGATCTTATTGAGGCCTCTTTAAAGATAAGACTGTAATCTGTAATTAAAATTTCCTGTAGTTGACTTTGGATTTGGTGATTTTGGCACCCCCACATGGTCCATTTTAGACCTCTCAGGCAGAGAAGGTGAAGAAAAATGCTGAATACCAGGAATGCAGGGTATCACATTCCATCAAAGAAATATATATGAACCATCAGATCCAAACTATGCATAGTTTTCATGATAATCAACGCCAAACAAAAACTGAGATTTGTCCAAACTGACATATTTAAGCTGGTTTTGCTAGAGCGATTTAGAAACATCTGATCTGAGCAAATCAACGTGATAATAGAAAGCTAAAAGTTTTCAAATAAGTCTGCTCTTGATGGAGGTGAATTGCGTCCAAATTGGTGGTAAATCTTGACTTAGAGCAGAGGAGTTATAAGGATGATGGTGCCTCAGGCCCAGAAACAGAGAAAGTAAGCAGGAACAAATATTGGCTATTTTTGCTATAATGCAGACACCCCTCCAGTTTATCGAAGTAAGGAAATGTAAAATGCAGCAGCTGTTTTATTTGTCCATTTCAATCCAGACCCTCACCTATGGTCCGTGAAATAAGGATCAGTACCAAAAAGGACCAAATCCAAGAAACTAAGAGGAGAAACGAGGTTTCTTTATGGGATTCAAAGCTTAAACCTTGGATAATGAAACAGTTGATTTGGTCCTTTTATAGTGAATAAGTTAATCCAGTCCCTCTCACATTCATTCACTAACAAGCACTTCAGTTCACACTTTAAAATGGTGTTATGTAGAATAATAATGACACCAACCCTAATAAACAGACTGAGATATGCAGTAAGTTTTCTTTTCTATAGTGTCTTTTTTTTTCTTTATTCAAAGCTAAACTGATTGTCTGTAAACTGACAGGAACAGACCAGATGTCTGTTTCCACCACCGTTCTGTCACTGCTGTTTGAATATATATCTCATAAAATGACGGTTATCCTTCCAAGTGCGACCAAAGGGCTTTTTCTATTTCTTACCGTTCCGCTGACTCTGACGTCATTAAGCCGTCCCCAGTCGTCTTCATGGCTGTCAACCATCATCATAGTATCATCCTCCTCTAAGAGCCACTCCGCCTGCAGGTCAACCTTCACCTCCTCTCCCATGGAGTGCATGCCTACAGCGGGGAAAAGGCCCTCTGAAGACACTGGAACCTCGACTGAACCCACCTGGGCAGAAAGATATTGAAAAATGCCAAATAAATTAAAAAGATCAAATAAATGTGTAACAAAAGGTGTCCATTTATTACTGCTAGGAAGGGCTGTCGATTTACTGAAGGGAAGCAAATATAAAAATATTACAGCAAAGGATATTTACCTCAACGGAAGGCTTTCAAAATAAGAGTATTTGGGTGCTTGTTAACCTATAATATATTTCAAATGTCACTATATCTAGTAGTAACATCTAGTTAGCTGGAATAAAGTAAAATAGGCATTTGCATAAAGAAGTTAAAGAGATTAAACTAATCTCCTTCTAAAGATTATTAATGTAACAGTCCAAGATAATATAATATGAACTTTTAATGTATTGATGTAAAGCTTTAAACACTGCGCAGAAACACTTACCTCTCTGCCATTCTTGGTGAAGAAAACAGTAGTAAGACCAGCTTCTGTATTTTCTGAGTGGATGCCACAGCCGATGCGGTCGCCGCGAGCACATTTTGGGCCAAACTGCTTTCCAACAGGGTTGCCATTATACAACCTGCAAGACAAACATTGTCGTAACCGCATCCAACCCATTACAGTGTAGATAAGCGCATCCAACTCTTTATCTACAGCACTAATAAGAACATGGTACATTTTCTGCAAAACAAAAAGACAAATAATAGAGGGCTCAAAGTCAGACTGCTGGATTTTTTTTTTCTAACAATTAGGTCTACAGTGGGGTACTCTGTCATCTGTATTCCTATAATCTTGCATTGCATGTGGAGGATCCATCACGAGTGAGTCAATATCCTCTGAGCTCGTCTGGACAGACTGCTCATAAATCATTACAAGGATCTGGTTTTAACTGCTGTAAACCCTACAGCTGTCTGCGTCAGAAAAACAAGCTCTGCACCAAGACTGCCAAACAGCAGACATCGCATTATCTGGCTAAACTCTCGACTAATGCATCTAAGTCAGACTGGAAACACCTGGTGGCTCCCGGAGGTTTAGTCTTTGTAAGATCAAACAGAAGACAAAAAAAGAAAAAAAATCCCAGTAGAAGAAAAAAACAACACCTTAGACAAGGGAATAAATCTTAAACTGCCCCACTTCATATTGATCAGTACATCCATTCTGCTTACTGTAATAAAGGCTAGAATTTATCTGAGAATGTACAGGAGGAAAATGAGTTCATCTAAATTAATGCAGGAACTAAATGGTTCACTGCTGGGTAAAAAAATAAAAAAAACTGTGGTGGACTTACTTGCCGTTGTCAGCATGGTAAGCTACAGAATACGGCAGCCAGCCAGGCTGGTGGTCCAGCCTGTAGAATTTAGGCACTAAGCCCACAGCAATGGTTCCCCTTACTCCTGTGTCCACTATGGTTACCTAAACATATACATACATACAAAAAAACACAAAAAACACCACAGCATTGGCACTAGTTAGATATTATTTAATCCACAAATACTTGTTCAACTTTGCTTGTATTCATCTGAAAACAGATATTTATATACAAAGTGTAAAAAACACACTTTCTTCTCATTGAATTTACATATTTTAGACATTTTGCATGCATTAGAATTGCAACAGGCTTCTACTCTTAAAGCTGAAGAATAAAACAGGAATTTGTACAGCTTTGTTAAAAGTCAAAGGTTCTATACATTTCTTTGGTGCATTAGCTTCTTAAAAAAACTTTGGTAGGAGTTAATTGCACTTTTTTGACTTAAAGCTACAGTGTGTAATTTTCAGCGACATCTAACGTCCAGACTGCAGACCGCAGCAACATGAACATCTCCCCCCCAACAGTACAGCGAGCGTTACAGGACAAAATGTCTTCCACAACGTCCGCATCACCTACCTTCTCAAGTGATGAGGTTTGTTTACATAGATAATTTTACAGATAGTATTTCATTAGTCTGTGTGTTCAGTACCGTCTCAGTTCATTTCTCTCAACTTGCCATAGTTACTTTCGAGCGTAATGGGCGATCTCGCAATCGCTAGTTTGTTGGCTCTGCGCTGCCGTAGCGCAAAGATGTCTGCCTCCATGGCTGCGAGACCCGCTCCTATGTAATTATAAATAACAAATTCTAAGGCAACGCAAATATTAAGGTTAAGAGGCTGAGCTCGTAGATGATGATAAATAACATAGTTATGTATAATATATTACATTTCTGACTGTATATCCCTGTAATTATTACACACTGTAGCTTTAAGAAAAAATATAAAAATAAGTTAATATTGGAAATGAGCCTAACATTAACTTAAACACAAAGAGCTATGGCAAAAAGCGGCATCTTGGAGTCACTGTAAAACCAATAAGAAAACATCTGTTTTTTTTGGACTGTTTTTCTGACTCTCTGAATGTATATTTCTTTCAATATTTCTCCTATATCGATGTCTCAAATAAATAAGAATCCGGTAAAAAAAAACATCCTAATGTAGAAGCTGTTTAAGTTTGTTACTTTACATAAAGAGGGCTTTATCAGTAACCTGACAACAGCCAGATGCATGTCTCGCTCCGCCCAGCTCCACTCGGAGTGAGACATGCATCTGGCTGTTGTCAGGTTACTTTATCAGTGCCTTTCAGCAAGAAGGTCTTTCTGCACGGAGTTTGCATGTTCTCCCTGAGCATGTGTGGGTTCTCTCCGGGTACTCCAGCTTACTCCCATAGTCCAAAAAACATCACTGTTAGGTTAATTGGCTTCTCTAAATTCTCTTAGGTGTGTGTGTGTGCATGAATGGTTGTTTGTCCTGCTTGTCTCTGTGTTGCCCTGCGATGGACTGGCGTTCTGTCCAGGGTGTACCCTGCCTCTCACCCAGTAGGCAGCTGGAGATAGGCACCAGCACCCCTGACAGAAGATGGATGAATGGACTTTACATAAAGAGGTCCTGATCAATGCATTTATGACGAATATTATCTGCACAAGTCTCCCCACCTGTAGTTTCTCTACTTTCTAAGGTTTGATGTCAGCTGCTTGTGATGCAGGAGCTTGTGTGGCTAACATTCATTTGGCTAAGAGCTGTTTAAACAGACAAAGTCATCCCATCGTCTCTTGATAACTAAAGTTTAGGCATTTTTCCAGACGGGAGTGAAAGAACAACAGAGCCACGTCTCACACTGCAGAGAACATCAGAGTGGAACTGAAGAGATGTTAACCAGATGGGAAAACTGTCTCTGTCATTTCACTTGATAAAGATGATAAGGTGATGGAGGATGTAAGGATTACAAGCGCTGGCAGCTCTGTGCTCAAATGTCGTGGATGAGGGACTCCACTCAAAGCGCAGCATCACAGAAAAAAGAAGATGTTTCCACTGAAGTATAGTTTATGCACGGATAAAACCAGATATATACATACAGCTTTTATAAAGACATTCTATCTACCATCAAATCAGACAAAATGTTGGGTGTTTTACATCAAGCGTAATAAAAAATATTGTATTTATAAAATGTAGTAATAAAAAGAGACTTTTTTTTTATCACTTTCTCGATGGAAACCATTTCCTTTCTGCCTTTAAGCTGTATGACTTGGGTGAATCTTATAGGTTTTATTTAAGCTTCTCATACATTTTTTCCCCCCCGACAGTATGGAAAGAGATCAGAGCATTTTGACGGCCACTTTCCTTAATACCCTAATTTAAACAAGTACGCTTAGTGTCATTTTCTGTGCAACTGACATCTTGGCAAATATTTAATCCAAAGCAGAGAAAAAAAACTTTACTAAAACATTATCATTATTACAAATGAAAATTTAGAGTTTTCCTATCAGTAATTTCCTTTATAATTCTCTAACTACTCATCTTTATGTCAGTTTGGCACTTACTCAGCAGTTCCTGTCATAACATTTCTATTGTCTGCATGATTTAAATAAAAGTCACAAAAACATTCAAATAAATCACAAACAGAGCAGGATTCAGCCTTTAGGTTATAATGGGATGACCTTTAAGACCAAATAAAATCTATTAAAAAGTGAAACGGAGCAGCTGTTCAGCAGGAATCAAAACAGAAGAACCTGGAAAACCTAAAAACAAAAAAAAACAAAATAAAAATGACAGAGCACTGACAATCGTGTTGAAATGGATTCCTTGTGAAAGCAAAACGAGGAGAAATGAGGGAAGCAGTGACGCATATGTCGACAGAAGTCTGACCTTTAGCAAAAGAAATGCTCCCAAATTTCAGCGATATCTTGGAGGCTGACAGCATGTGCGTCACAGAATGGAGAATAATGTAGCACAACGGCTAGGTTATGACCCAGGTAAAATCTAATTGTTGTAAATGTCAGGGAGATCCGTGAGGCTCAACGTGAGACCGTCGCACACCATTTGGGAGAAACTTGACATACATTCTATCTACATAAAGGGTACATCTGACATAAGAGCAGAACCGTGATGTTGTTTGATCCAACCTTACTTCTCCTTTAGGTCCAGAAGAGATGTTTTCCAAACGGCCGTGATAGTTGATAGTTTTTTTCCTCTTAAAAGGAAAATGCTTCAGCCTCTGTCTCCTTGCCTAAACATTACAGGGCCTGTAACAGACCCGATTTCAGCTTCAGGGCTAAACATAAACTTCGTGTAGACTTGACTTGACGTTCAGAAAGGTTAATGGAGGTCGATCCATGCAGGGTTCCTGACATGATTTTGTTTTTTCCTGGCAATATTTCAGGCTTTCACAGACTCAAATCCAAACATTTTAGATATGGTCAGTGAGCATTTAACCAGGACATTTTTCTTTTTACGAATAAACCATGAAATACTATTTCCTGCAGAAGAACACAAAATCTCTCTCTAGCCCACATCCCATAGCTGATTTGGCTTAGTGGCTTTACAGTAGTGAGCTTAGGCTGCTGAGGAGGGGAATTATAATCTAATATAAAGCTCAGAAATTTGAGAAAAATGTAAATGGTTGGCTGGATGGAAAAGCGTTCTTAGGCACAACCAGGGTTGATGCTGAGGGAATGTGGTTCATCGTACTAGGAGGAATTATAACCTAGTACGTTTTCATTCAATAATCCCATCATAGCGTTGTTTGACTTACAGGGAATTAAACACAAATGAAGTGATTTCTTCACATCCTTCAGCTCAGCCAGAACTCAGTTACAACACGTCAAAGTGCCTCACCTCAAAGTAGCAATTTCCCTTTGATAAAGGACGGCCGGCCACATAGCAACCCACTTCCTCGGAGTTCCCTTGGTAACTAAAGAGAGGAAATTACAGGTTAACAATAGGCCTCGTTTCTGTTTGAATGACACATCAGCTCACTGGTAAAACTCCCCTTGATCAAAGTATATTCACCAAATGTAATGGATCCGGCTATTAGTCAAATTATAGCATTGATCTTTTTATACAGTCAGTTTAAAGCTTTTTGAAGTATTATAACCATATTTTACAATTAGGTTGTTAATCTTTTATGGCTGATATTAAACAGATAGTATTTTTAAGAGTAGGAAAAAAAACAAAGTGATGGCTTTACATTGTAAAACTTTCACTTTACTTTGTTAGTATTTCTTGATTTTCCAAAGATTTTGTTGCTAAAATACTGAAAACCAGAATCGAACAACAGGAATTTGTTTTCTTCTTTGATTTTTCATTTTAAGCTTTTTATTTTTCTACGCTGATTTTCCAAACCAAATTTAATTAAGTTAAATATTAATAAACAATACTTAAATGTTCAACATAACCAATAAGGAAGTATAAGAAGTATAAGAATGAGATACACTTTTCTTTCATTGTTGCATTCTGTCTTCTCATTAAATAAAGCAGCATATATGTGCCCCTACCACCATAACCAACATCCCATACACAAACATAAGTATCTGCACATAAAAAGATCTATATACCACATATATTTATACATACATGACCCCAAACCTTCAGACAAATTAATATACCTGCAACCAAAACATATGCATACATTTGCAAATATGAACATTCTTTATAAGAAAACTTTGAATCAATTTGACTGTACTGAACTGGTGAACTGTAAATTGCCTTGAGATGTCATGTGTTGTGAAATGGCGCTATAGAAATAAACTGAATTTAATTTAAGTTTATTCACTCGTACCTGCACAGACAGGAAGGAAGGAAGGAAGGAAGGAAGGAAGGAAGGAAGGAAGGAAGGAAGGAAGGAAGGAAGGA
>NW_015150681.1:390628-455894 GCF_000732505.1 Cyprinodon variegatus | reverse complement strand
CAGGGTTCCTATTCATCGTTCTTTATGTAGGATTCAAAACTTTTAAAGGCTCCAAATTTGAGATTTTTCCAACTATAAAAAAAAAAAAAAAAAAACTAAAAGTTTCAATTCTACACCTATTTGAATAATAGCCAAATCTTATCATCCATTCTACAAATACTAAAACAGGCTTCTATCATTTCAATTGTGTGGTGTTGGTTGGTGCGGTAGAAGCATCTGGGCCAGTTTAGAAAAACTTCGGACATTTCAAATAACAAACTAAATACCCCAAACAAAATTATGGTTCTTTAAAACACATTCTGGAAACTTTAAAGCATCATCAAGTAATTTTCCAGTCACCCACCCGCTACAGGACCTTTAAAAAACTGCACTGTTGAAAACAACTCCAGTCAGTCGCGTACTCTACAGCTACAGCGTTATCACTTCCTATGCAGCTTGAAGATGCATATCGTCATGAGCAAATGTCTGAAGAGGTTGGTAGTAAGGTATAATATCTGATGTAAAATACTGTGCAGCAGATTTTTTGCAGCAATTTTTTCTTTTATGCAAGTCGGTGAAGTATAGTCTGCCTCCCAGTAAAATGTTTATTATTTGTTCTTATAACGTGATTCCGTCTCTCCATGTTCTATAGTGGAATGCTAAAAACCGATTACTCTAAAGTCACAATAGTGATGCTAACAGAGGTTTGCACATATGGTACTACAAGTCTAATAAGGGGTATAAAATACTTTTCAACCATGTTTTTGTGTTTAGTTTCACCACAGAGCAAACACCTTGCCCGAATTCACTCTTCTGAGCCCTGTCCCGTTCTGATTCTCGCTCTCTCTTTTCTCCTTCTGACAAAGGTTTTCTTTGCCTTTTTGACGCCATAAACATCGAAGGCTAGTGCAGCATTGGGTGTCTGGCAACTGATGCCAGTGGCTTTTTATTGGCTTGCTTTAAAGCTGTTCATCTAAATGCGAGTACAGATCTGCCAAACTGCCACCGGGTCAATGGCACAGAAACTTGCAGGTTTTTACACCACTAATGGGTTTTTTTTAACTACTATAGCCAGTAGCGGGAAATGACAGAGCACTCAATCGCCTAATAAAGACTTAGATTACCATCAAAGGGAGTTAAAGAAGGATAAATTGAAGCCAAAATTTTCTTAAGTGGTGCTTTAAATCTTCATTCTGTTTTTGTAAATAGATATAAATGACAGCTTTAATGTGTTGTTTTGATATATTTAAAACATGTAATGAATCAGTGAAGATTCAGTAAGTGAGAGGAAAAAAAGAAATCCAAGCACCTGGATCTGAAATTGAAAATAAAAGATGTTAGCTTAACATCAGCCAGTATAAAACAACAACATGTATTCAGCTTTATCAGCCTTTGGTAACTTAGAAGATCTTTAAATTAAAGAAAATTTTCATTCATATGTTGTTATATGTGTTTTATTTTTTTAAACCGATCCAGAATTTGACCATCATAAAATGAAATCCATAACATTCAAAGCTTAATAGTTTAATGTTTAAGAGCTTGTAATGTATTATCTTGAGGTCACTGTGTCTAAGAACTACGGAAGAGGATTAGGGCCACTGGAAAAAAAAAAAAAGTTAACTTTATTTCAGTTTAGTATGAGAAAAAAGTCAGAATTCAGAATTTTTTCTTAGAATTCTGACTTTAATCTCAGAATTCTGACTGAATTCGGACAATAAAAAAGTCAGAATTCTGAGAAAAAATTCTGAATTCTGACTTTTTTCTCATATTAAACTGAAATAAAACTTAAAAATCAGTTAACTTTTTTTTCCAGTGGCCCTAATCCTCTTCCATAAAGAACTACAGGCAGTTTTAATCCTGACATTTTTTTTCTTCTTGCGAAAAGTTTCCTTAGTTTTAAGGTGAATCGTCTTCAAGAAACAAGAAAATTAGTCTGGTTTCCCTCCATTTTAGCACTAAGAAAGAAATCCTGCTGATGCGTGTTGAACATTAGCATTCCCACAGAAACTCACGAGCGTAATGAGAAAATTAAATTGAAAAAATGAAGCTTCATCTCAAGACAACAGCCACAAAACTGAATGTAAACCCTGAGCAAACTGCAAAATTGATTATTCCAGTTCTATCAAAACAAATAGGCCCGAATTCCAATAAAATACTATGGAAATCTCATGGACCGAAACCCAAAATGTTAGCCCCACTCCATACAATTAAAAGAACGCAGACATCAGTCACTGAAGGATGTCTTTGCTTTTCCAAATGTTTAATACATGATGGGAGACAATGTCCAAAAAAGATCATATAATATGAGAGGATTGGGTCAAAGAACAGAGCAGCCTTTCTCATCAGCTTTTTTTTAACATCTCCCTTTAGTGGTAAATAAACTGCTGCTCAAACTAACTACATCATAGAAAATATATAAGGTTGTGCATATATATAAAATGTTATGCTTAAAAGTTTGTATACACTTCCATTAAAGACAGAAAATAATCAGCTACCAGTAAAATAAATTGAAATTGACAAAAGTGTTGAATGAAAATCATGACATTCATTTTGAATAAATATATTTATATGAATATAATTGAAATAATCGTCAACTAATTTAATTAATTAGTTGCTATCTCGTACATAGAGTATAGATGTTCTAAAATATGCCTTTAGCTGACAGAGTAACAAACTTAGAGCAGAATTATACCAACATTGTAAAAAAAGAAGAGGACCCGAGCTTGGAGGGAAAAAAAAGGGGGGGGAAGCCACCCGCGATGGGTGAGGAAGAGTTATAAATATAAATATATATATATATCCCTTTCTCTGGCGGTGACATCACGGTGGGGTAAGCCACCGTGATGTAGGACATTCTTCCTGCTTTACAGGCAAAATTAATGGGAACTACTACACACATCTGGAATCAACAACAATTCAGATAGCCCTTATTTTGGCGACTCCTGAGGCACTTCTGCTGTAGCTTAGATGTCCATACTGATTAAGGGCATTTGGTTTGAGCAGTGTGGTGTGTTCTGCTCCTGCTGAAGTTCCTCAACAATGTAAATAGAATCGGGTCCCGATTCAGAATTTGTGAAATGTATATAAGAAAATGTAATTGAGTAACATTTTTTTAAAGTATCGGCCATATTTAAATTTTACAATAATAAAAAAAAATGTTTCTAACTAATTAAAATTAATGCATTAAAGTCCAAGCTCTAATTTTTATTATATTGATAATTAGGGATGCACGATATAATCTGCCCCTTTTCGGTATCGGCCTGTATCGGCCTTAAAACTGAATATCGGACATCGGCCACCCCACCGATATTTAAGCCGATATTTGATCAGCTTCTGAGTTTCTAAAGTCTAAAAAAAAAAAAGTACTTCTTCTTCTTCCTCAAAAACTTATTTTTTACAGACTTAAAAACTTCTACAGATGAGGGAAAAAATATTGATACATTAAAATATCACAATATCTTCATTTGCTGATATATTGCCATTTAAAAACACCATATCAATCTCTTTTACTAATGAAATATTGCTATATGTCATTGTTATGCTTCGAAATCCCCCGAAAATTCACAAATTTTTGCCATATTTTTATATGTTGATATATTGACGCGGTATCGATCTATTTTACTAACAAAATCTCACAAGAATTTGCAAGATATCACGAGAGTTTGTAACAGAACGAGGAAATTTCACGAGATTTTGAAAGTAAAATAGATTGATACCGCGTTTTCAAAAATCAATTTGATATCAGCATATGAAAATATATTTGAGTATATTATTTTTCAAAGTGTCAGAAATGGATAACAAAACTGCTATTTTCAATGACTACTTATTTTTGTCCAGCTTTAACATAGGTATCGATATCGGTTATCGGCTACATGAGTTTTAAAATATCAGCATATCGGCCAAAATCCCAATATCGTGCATCCCTATTGATAATGAATAATTGTCCAGCTCTAAGTCCATCTATCTATCTTCAGGTCCCTAGATGTTCAGCGGTCACTGTGTGGTTGGGCAGCACCACAGAGTGACAGATAACACGGGCTCCAATATGGATTTATTACCTGAATTGAATATCGTATAAAGGACATTGATCAAGCATTTCAATGTAAACATTTCTACTTTTATTAATATTATACACAGCCATTTATCTACAGGGATCTAGTGGCTTCAAATTTCTGATTGCAACACTGATTACATCATTGTACAGAGCACACATAGCAGCTAGTGATTATTTATATCTGTGTTCATTTGTAACCTTTTAAAAAAAAAGTATTTATCATGATGCATTTACTCACATGGCAAAGAATAGAGTTATTCATTTAACAGTAGTATTGGATCGGCTTCGGCCAAAACGCTCAGCTCCTGTATATGCATCTAATTGGGTGGGGAAAAAATGGTTCATGCTTCTCTATTTTCCATTATTCCCCTGCTCAACATGGTTCCACTGGCACCAATAAATTAGGGATGAAACAATAATCGGATGAATCATGATTAATCGTAGGCTGATAAACCAGACTGAATGAGCTGTTAAATGTGTAATTTAGTCTGGCCCCGAGGAATGAGACATCGGAAGACTGTTGATGAGAACAACACGTTGTCTTTCAAACCATGTCTGTGCCTATTGGCCAACGCTCTGACCAATGAGCGCAACTGACTGTGACATAGGGAGTGCGACAGAAAGCTGGTGGGGGGGTGTAAAGAAACAGCCTGTCGGTAAAACTGAGAATACGTCTTTCTTAAAAATTAATGAGCGTAGAGCCTCTTCCTGCTCATGTTTCAATAAAAATAAAAAAAAACAAGTCTAATCCTTCCAAAATTGATTCCAAAGTTGAGTGAAATGAGAACGGTTCAATAGTTGTTGCCATCTTCCTTGTTGTGCTTTGTGCAGTGTCGCACAGCTTTGTCATCCCGCCCTCAAAACCCTGCCTGCTTTGCATCCAGAAATTCAAAACACATCTCTGCATTGTGATTGGCCGGCCAATTCTAGGGCCTGGGGCATTGATCGAGGCTAAACCACTCGCAGGCAAAAATTATTTTGGCCGCTGGCTGGTGGGGTTAGTTTATTAGGCTAGATTAATCGATTAATTGTTATCTGTAGTATAGAGACTCAAAAACATGCCTTTAGCTGACAGAGCAACCTACTTATACAGGGATAGTGAAAAAATATATAAATATTTTGCTTTTAAGATCAAATAAAAACCCATTTCTCCTGTCAATATGCTCTAACCAGAACTCCACAAGGGTAGAATGTTTTTCACCTTGTTTAATTTTGTGAAAAAAACGTCTTTAAGGAACCTTTCGCTATGCGATTATTAGACTTAGACAACTTTTGTTGTTTTTTGGGGAAAACAATTTCGTTTTGTACAGTTTTCCTAACATTTCCGTTCCTTAGTGCAGCGATTAATCGATTAATCTAAAATATAATTTACAGATTAATTGATTATCAAAATAATAATTTGCAGCCTTACAATAAATACAGAATTTCTACAAACATCTTCTCCTCATTCTGTAAATCAGATAAATTGTTTTATCCCTAATTTACTTAAAACAAGAAGTGAGAAAATGTTGTCATTTACCTTTTTTTTATGCACGATGCACGAGAATATGTATGTGTATTCATAAACTATTTTACCCTGTCCTCAGAAAAAAAAAACTACGAATTAGAACGGCAGATGTTTAATTATTTGTGCCTGGAACTGAATAACTGGGGCCTGGATCGCTTAAAATCAGCTGCTCCGGAGCGGAAGCAGCGAATCATATTTTCTACGGATGTGGTCAAAGACCTTTTTTTCTGCGTATCATGGCAGACAACAACAATTTACAACTATATATCATCGATAAACCATTTTTGGAGCATTACAATCACGATAAAACATTGTCATACATGTAGGTGGAAATAAGCCTCGCGTTCGCGATCAGAAGGGGGCGTGTCTTTGTTTACTTCCGACAGCGAGGGTCTTCTACCAGCTGACCACAGGCAATACAAACACATGAATTTTCATTCAGATATTTAACAGCTTTTTTCCCTTTCTTTAACCCGATAATATCTACACAAATAGCTGAGTGCTCTTTGGTGACTGAAGTAGGTTCATTCAGAGAGAAGCTAAACCTTGGTTAGCATCGTTAGCATACTACGGTTCGGTTTCCAGTATATAAAACAAACCGACATAAAAAAGCGCTGCGAAGCGGAAGGTAGTTCTTCACATCATCAGTCTATCAGGTAACGGTGAGTGTATCGCTTACCCGTGGGCTGTTAATGGGGACATAGACTCAATGCCGTCCATCAGCTAACCTTAGCATCACACAAAACTTTGGAAACTGGAGTTCGGCGCTTCCCACTGACGTCACAGTCTCCTTCTTTTCAAAAGCCAATAGGAGCAGGAGTTCAGAAACGGCGTTGAAGGTTTGACCAATCCGGACTCCCGGATGTGTGTGTGGGTGTGTGTGCGACCCTTTGGGTTTATCCTGATTTCATCTGATGGAGAGAGAAAAAAATAACATCTTCTTATAGGGCTATCAGTCTTTTATTAATTCATTCTATATACTCTGTGTTGATAAGTTTGTTTCAGTGATAATATATTATGATCTCTAGAGGTTTAAATTACTGACACTATCCAGTTAGAGTAATTATAATAGCAACTGTGAAAGAATGTTTCTGTAAGTTTGTTAATAGTGGAGGACACAGACACTATGAGCCAGATGGGGTATGACTGGAACCAGAAGGAGGAGACTGCAGAGCTGCCTGGGGGGGAAGAGATGAATAATCCCAAGAAGTGTGGAAAAGAAGGCCCCTGCTGCTCTGGCAAGTACCAAGGAACATTTCTCCTAATATGTGCGCTGCAGAGTCTGGGGAGCTGATGGGAACAGAAGCCGGCAGGTGATTTGTGCCCTTTGTGCCGAGAATAATCCGGACACCTTGCGGCTAATGGTGAGGCAGATGTCATCCTCAGAGAGCCTGCAGTTTCAGCAGGAACGGGTCACTCTTCTAGATCTATAAGACTAGAGTAAATGTCTTAGTGTCTGGCAATGAACTTTAGCACATTTCAATAATGTTTATTTTCCTCCTACATGACAAGAAAAGCTACATAATGCATGGGGTTAAAGAGGGACCCATCCAACAAAGATCCAATTTGTCATCAATATCGTTACACTCTCAGACCTTAAAGGTTGTTTTTTTTAACTTAAGAGCTTTACAGTTTTACTAAGATATTTGTGATGAAAATAAATTCAGCCCCAACATTTTGCAGAAGCAATAACACTTCTCTGTACAATCTTTCTGACAGGATCCTAATTAATTTACAGATTTATTGGGAATCGGTGGCTTTAGATAGGAAACCACCTTCCTGTTTGTCATTTTGATGCAATAAATCTTTAACCATGCACTTGTCTGTACTAACAGAGCTATGCAGAATAAAAATTCAGGATCAGTTTGCTTACTTCTCTTCCGAAGTTACCCTGTTATTATCTTAAAATGTACTGGATTGTTTCATTTTGAATTTGGAGCTATAGCTGGATACGAATCATGTCTTTTTATCTTATTAGTTACTTTGAGATTATAACTTATGTATTTGGCACTATATCAACTAAACTGAATCCAATGCTTTTCATACTGGTTGAAGTGCTTAGTAACAGCAGCAGGGGACACTGATGGGAGCTGAAGCAAAGCGCTGTAGCTACAGACATCCTGCTGGTGGTGGAGTATCAGGTTTGCTGTGCTTCACTGGTCCGCAGGAGGCATTTAATCTTGCTGATTGCACTTTAAGAGTTAACTTGTGTCAGTAGGCGAGTACTTAAGTCATTAAGCCAGTATTCTGTTAAGTTCCAAACATAAGGATTATGAAGGACTACTACAGATGCGGAGCTCAGTTACATGTTTGAACAGGAAATATTGTCTCTCAGCTTTACGGAGGATTCCAGAGGGGGGTAAAACTTAGACTTGGCCATGGATTTAGCTGCTGGGAACAGCATTGCAGTGGGAACCCATATGCAGAACATTTGTATTTGTTACCATGGCGAACCTTCAAGTAGGATCTTTGACATTGAAAAGAAAATGCACATAACTGATGATGGTCACAATTCTATAAAGGAGCAGATTACCATGAATGGTGAAAGGGTGGAGAGATTCTGCTAATTTCTAAAAGGAATATAATCCACCCCCTTTTCTCTCCCCCTCCCTGCCACCTCCTTCTTTCTCTCTCTCCCTCTCTCTCTCTCTCTCTGAGTCCCAGCCCCTGAAGGTGTCATAACTGTGCTCTCTCTCCCTCTCTCACTCATTCCCGATCACCGCCAGATCTTTAAAAGCTGGTGCTTTGCCGTGTCTTTCTCAATCTCCATTTGTGTCCTCTGGCACTGCAGGAGGACTCAGCCGGCAAAGCACCAAGGAAACCTACTGTTTCAGGAGCAGGACGAAGACGCAGGAAAGGGGAAAAGACAGAGTGATATCCATCCAGAAATAGCATCGGCCACATTTAACTGACAGGGGGTGACAGTGTGCAGAACCTGAGACCTGGACAGAAGATGCCTCTCCTTTCTAACTTAACGGCCGTTGTGTTGCTGCTGATTGCCCACTGCGGATCGTGGGCAGGGGGAAGCCGCTGGGGCCCTTTCAAGGTCTGTCCCTCCTGCAAGGATCCTCTGGGGGCAGGCCGGCCCCCGAGGGACCATAATGTTGCCGGCAGCACGACAGTTTTGGCTCAGGGGGAGCCGTGCGGTGTGTATACCCTGAGCTGTGCCAAGGGGCTCCGCTGTGTGCCCCCGCCCAGGGAACACAGCCCCCTGCAGGCTCTGTTGCAGGGACGAGGCATTTGTGCCAAGCACATCAGAACTAGTCCCACTGAGAGGCCCCACCCCACAGGTAAGACACAAGTGCATTAAATCTCACATAGAGATGCATGCGGGCATTTAGAGGAAAGCAGATTAAGCCTGACATACAGTGTTGGTTTACAACAGATTCTACATACATTTCTCCATAATATGCACCCTCATCTAGCTCTTCCGTCTCTGTGATGCTGTGTCACCCCGAAGGAAAAAAAAGGCATCCAGTGTCTGACATTTCAAAGCTGGCAAAATTTTGTGCACCACAAGCGACTTTGCCAACCTCTGGCGTTAGGCTCCGCATCACAGCATCTCCAAAATCCACCTTCATTTAAAAAAAAAAAGAATTGTCTTTAAGATTCTTGACCCATAATTTTTTAAATCACAGGTCAGAATTACACCCTTGGTTTCAGCACCAGTCTGTTGGTGAGGATGTACGTTTTGCAGTAACACATCCACATGTATCATCCATCGCCATGCCAGGGATCATGACAGTGTGTGTGTCCTACAAGACAGCCTCTCTGTAGGGAATTAGGATGGAATGTGAAACTGTCACAGTGTCACCTACATCCTGATCAGGCTGCTATTTATTGCAGTGATCACCATCTGCTGTCCAAACTGAGACATTGCGATTAACCGGCGAGAAAAGGAAAAGTACTGATTGTAATTGGGTCTCCTGTTTAGCCGGTCACAGTTGGAGGTCCTCGGTGGACTTGTTTAGCGTGTTCTTCTGCACAACAATGCAGCAGTCCAAAGCAAAGAGTAAATTAGGATACACTGATATAATACGACTGAGATTTGGGGCTGGTTTTGGTCTAAAGGTTCTGCTGCTTTGATGATAACGTTCTCATGATGGCATTTCCTTTCCTCACAGGTCCGCATCCCTCACACTTTGGCGACCTTGAAAAAGTAAGTTTAAGCTTTGGTCTTATAAATATACCTTTAGTATTTTGAATAAATCTGTAAAATCATATGGAAATAAAAATAGAAAAAAAATGTATTTTGCAGTGCAATGCATTTCAGGCAGCTCTCCTCACAGATCCACTGCTGTTCGGGGTGTTGCAGCGGCATGTACACACACTGTTCACAAGCCATGCATTATGGTGCATGATATGTGTGCTGCTATGCGGCAGAACTAATTGAGCATGATGTGAATCGGGAAAGTTTTGACTCGGCTGCTGCAGCTGCAGATTTATCTTGACTAGAAGACCAGTGTGTATGTTTAGAAGTGATATATATGGCACCCAACAAGATGACACAGTAGCATTTCACACAAAAATGCACAGTCATTACTGTGACCTGAAAAGCTGGGGCATTGTATAACAAATTGTTATATAATGTGACATAATATGTGACATTTAATAACCATACATTCTCTGCTTCTGCCTATTACGATACATCACAGTAGCTAATCTAAAATAATTGTCTTTTTTTTAATCAAAGGGGATTTCTGAGGGGAGACAGTGGCTTGCAAATGCCACCCAGGTTCTTTCTTTGCCTCCCTGGAGCTTTTAAAGTCACCCTCTGCATTGCTGCTTTCAGGCACCCTGTCGCAAGCTGCTCAACAGTGTCCTGAGGGGTCTGGAGCTGACAGTCTTCCAGTCTGACCGCGACATCTACATTCCTAACTGTGATACCCGGGGTTTCTACAGGAAAAAGCAGGTAGAGTCTCTGACATCTCAAACAACCAGGGAACTTTTCCAGGCTTCTAGATCTATACTCCAATGGCATTTTCTGCTCAGTGTTGCACAGTAATGACCCTGAAAAATGAACACAATTGTGTCGCAGAATGAAACTGATCTATATATTTTTTGTCTTTATTTTACTCCGATCCCCCTTAATATAATCCAGAACTGGAGCATAAACTAATTCTCTGTATAAATCCAGCTGTAGTGTGAAGCCCTTCCCATCGGTGAACTCACATCAGCACCGACACCGTGGAGCATGTCAGTCAGATCAGGGTTAAAATTGCGCTGACTTTCAATTTAGGCCCTATTAACATGACAGCGATTCTTTAAAAGTTGTGGTTCCCTTTCAGTAACACATCTACATAACATTTTTTATGCAAACTCCATGATCAATAGTAGTAATATTGCCACACATTAAAAGTGGTGTAATTTCCTTACCACTGCCACTAGTAGGCGGTGTGTTCTCTGAAATGTACATGGTCTCCCTGCTTAAAAAGGTTTTAAAAAAAAGCAGCATCACCAAGAGCTTTTACTGTATGGGGAAGGTGGCTCCCCTTTGGCTTCTTCATACATGAAGGTTCTGTTATTCCTCTTTACACAACAATGAAGACGGGATGTTTTTAGAGCCACCTGCTCTAGTACCCATTTTTTAATTTTTGCCTTATTGGACAGTAGAAAAGCAACAAAACTTAAATAGAAACTTAAAAAAAAAACACAGAAAGCTTTAAACATCTAAAAAAAAAAGTCAAACCACAATTAAAAATCAACTGTGAGACATGGTAGTGGCAGCATGCTGCAAGACGCAGGGATGCTCTCCAGTCAAACTGACTGTATTGCAAAGATGAATATCACCCAGTAAATATTTTTATTTGTAAAGATTATTGTACATAAATCCAAAGTAAGGTACAAATATATAGGTACATAAATAATTCTGTGTGTCCTATCTTTTTTCTTTCCTTAAATTCCTCTTAGTGCCGCTCCTCCAAGGGCATGCAGCGTGGCCACTGTTGGTGCGTAGATGAGCTTGGCGCGCCAGTGCTTTCACATGCCAGAGAGGACGGCCCTTTACCATGCGATGGGGAGTGAGGGATGGGTCTACCCAAGTGCTCTGAGTCCGGAGAAGGAGGAGGAGGAGGTGTTGGATGGTTGGAGGAGCTGGAGCACAGGGAGGAGAGGGCGGGTGGCTTTAGCATGTGCTAGACACTGCCTGGACAGGAGGTAACAGGGATAAACCACTCCCTATGGGGGAAATACAAACACATTTGTGTCCTCTCTTTCTTTCTCTCTCTCTCTCTTGCAGCAAGATATACACTTTTAAGATCAAGCATCAGCAACAGTAACATCTGCCTGAATGTCAAACAGCTGCAGCAGCGTCCTTTGCCTCGCCTCAGTGACATGCTGCTTGCTCACATTAATGCTCAGTGAACTGCCTCAGCGATCCAAGTCGCGTTACTCCTTAAAAACAAAAGGAAAAAAAAAAGCCCCCGTATTCCCTGACTCTTGTCCTGGCTTTTCTTTGCTTTTTCTTCCTTTTTCACTTTAGGATAGCTGACACTGCCTGTGTTTGTTCTGATCTCAGTGGGCTGAAATACTGTTACGCAGGTGATGTGACACAAAGCATCTGATTAATGTGTCTCCCTCACCGTCCTCTCTTCCCCTCTCCAAAGATACACTGATATCGCCATAAATGACAGAGATATTTCTTTTTTTTATTATTATTAACTTATTTTTGAGTATGCATTGCCCATCAATTACTGCTTGGATCCTATAGTATCAAATATATATAGATATATAAAATACATGTCAAGTCAGAAAAATAATAAGCGTATGTGTCTGGATGCGTTGGTTCATTCTGACTGCTTATTGGTTGTTTCTTTGTACATATGTTGGATTTTTGTGGTCGAGTGTTTGTTCTGAAGTGGCAGACAAAAAGCTTACAGCTGTTACTCTTTTCAAAAAAAAGTTGTAAGGCATATTTTTCTACACGTCAGTATAATATTTTATAATATATATAAATATATATGAATTGTTGATTTATTTAATGAAGCTACAATACAATGCCATGTATTTTTATATTGTCAGCAGTTTTTTATTTAAATACAGAGATTATTTTATTTCATGTTGGGGGAAGGTGTTGTGCCCTAAAGACGCCTTTAGGGCCGTGATCGTCAGTTCATTCATTAGAGCTCCATTCAACTGCTGTACTTGACATGTAACAGTTATAAACAGAGGTGGGGCCAAGTTATTACTACCAAAGTTCCAAGTAATTATTGTGTCTTTGTAGTCAAATCCAAGTCCTACAGTTTATTTTCAGGTCATGCTGAGCTATGTACGGGACTTGCAGCTTGTTCAGGGTGTTCCCTACATTCTGCATGTTGGCAGCTGGTATAGGTGCACTATTTCTGACTCTCTCTCACTCTGACATTAATGAGTGCATCAAGTGATCTCAAATTAAAATTCTCAAGTCCACTCGCAACTCAGTATTCTATTTAAAGTTGAGTCTCATCTTTTCTCCTCTTCTAATCTAATCAAGTCAAGAGCCGAGTCGTCAACTAGAAGTCCGAATTTTAAACCTTACCTTCCAGGTAAAAGATTTTAACTGAGACATCCCCAAAAGTCGCAATTTGAACTTGTAAAGTCAGAGCAAAGAGACCATACCCGACTTTCACATAATCAACAGTAGTTAAACAGTCTACTTTCACTGATTTTAGCAGTCCTTTCTTATTTACTTTTCATGTAGTCCCTCCTACATAGGGCTCTCATGGTAACAAATTTTGCCGGACAATGAATTGTCCCAGAAATTTTCACAATAAACAATATTTTTTTTCGGCTCTGACTCCAAATTGCTCCATCACTGCAGCTAACATGTTCAGATTTGAAACTGCATTTTCCAAATCTAGATCCGTATTTTTCTGGCCTGCTACTCCTCAGTCACTATTACAGTGGCTACACTAAGGAAAGGATAAGGGGAGGGATGAGTGGAGACTGATGTGAGACCTTTTTGTCATCTAGACCCTTTATTAGATAGAGAGGGACACACAATAAAAAAAAACAACATACAAAGTTAATTGAGCTCATTTCAATTTGTCATGCATTTATTTATTTTTTTAAATCTTGCGATGAATTTATATATTGTTTATTATGACAGGCCTAGTCTTACGAGTACTGCTTTTAAGTGTCTTTAAGACCATATTTTTCAATGTTGTTTATATGCCCAAAACACAGTGCTAGATCAGTGTTTTTGTTATTGTTATGATTGTTGTTAAAGTGGCCATATATATTTGGAGAATAGGAACATCCACATGGGGAACACTTTGAATATTACGTCACTCTGATTTCCCTGTTTTGAGGTAAACCGAATGCACCATGAGACCATTAAAGTCATCGAGACAAAGTCCACACCTCTGTTTATAAATCATGTTTATCCTTTAATTTTTCTTATGTTTATGCTTTTTTAAAAGTGGATAAGAATAAGAATGTTAATTCTTTGTTTTATTTTTTTTTGCAAGTCATGCTGTCATTTTTGATTTCAGTAAAATAAAAGAAAAAAATTGAAAAAGGGTCTGATTTGTTAGTGTTATGGTATGTCTCTGCTGCGTCCTTGCAAAAGTCCCGAAATCTGTGTGCTACTAAAAGAAATTAATCCTGTTTCTGACCAATCTTGTTGTGCCAGTGTGTGTGCTGTGGTGATGGGTCCGTACACAGAGGGCCTGTAAAACGTTTGCAAATACAAAAATAAAACTGACAGTAAAAATGGAGAAGAATAAACATATATTAATAGAATGTGAGGTGTCAAGTGTTTTCCTTTATTATGATAGACTGAGATCTTTTTACTGATGGTGCAGCCACTGTAAAAACAGCCTCACTGCAGTCAGTTCACAGAAACTACGATAGAAGTCATGTGGCAGAGGAATAATCCAAAACATCTGTTATTCATACAAAATAATACATTTTTGTAGACATGAGTGTGCAATTAGATGTTTATATTTGACTCCTTTTTGATCAAATTAAAGTTATGAATCTACAAATACGAGCAAAACAATAAACTGAGGTAACATTGAGAGCAAAAGTATGCAGGGGAACGAGTGTCGCAATACAATAAATAAATACCTTATGAAACAATTATTTAAATGTTTTATTAAAATGGGAAAAATACAGAACTTACTTAACAAATATCTTTAATTATATGGGCCTCAGTTAAATGTATACTCCCACCATGCTAGACAGAAGCTAGCTCTCTCGTAAGCTTATTACATATATTTCAGACCAAAGTATGGATTTAGAGGCTGGATTTGCACACTATATATGTTGTAAATAAATAGCAATACATTTTCAAAGTTATCTCTGCCTTTTTCTGTAATAATGTTCACAAGACGTTTTCTTATCTTGCTTAGTGAGAAGAAACTAATCACATGTCAGGGTTTCAATGGATCGGCTCTGATCCCGCCTCCTTGACTTGGATGAATGATGACAGTTTCGATAAATTCCTAGTGTGCCTCAGCAAGGAACATGAAATAACTATATTTTCTTCATAAAATATGCCCAAATAATTTGTTATATATATATATATATATATTAGATAAAAACTGTACTTGTTTCAATTTTTAATAAATGAATGACTCATATAAATAATTATTTAATAATTTATTGAATCGTGGCACTCATCACTCTCCATACAAACGAGGGTAAAGAGTTTCTTCAATACTTTGCTGCTTTTAAAACTTGAAAACCTGTGATTGATGGAAACTCGAATGTTGCTCTTTTCCTAAAAAGGGGGTTAGAGTTTTTCCTCTAAAATCACGAGAAACATTTAACTCTTACAAGAAAAAAAGGAAAAGCTGATCATCTTTTTAAAGAGGCTAGTTAATCCTCTGAGCTGTCTTTTCCATAACAGTCAGCATACGTATGTTTCTAAATTGGACTTCACCCCTGAACTTCAGTAGAAAGCTTATGCATTGCAGTCCAGTGTTTCATAAAAAAAATATACCCAAAAAGAAACACAGTTATGCATTTTTGACAGTTGAATTTGAAAGATGACACCAGTAAGTTATCTTGGAGTATTTTCAACAACTCTGTAATAAATTTAAAGAATAAAATTTGTATTCAATATGGGTCAATTTTGAGTCCTGCCAGGATGATGGAGTTCCTGACTGCGTTTGTAAGGTTGAGTCAAACCAGCCAGAGGAAGCATATTTTAGCCAATACAGTGCAGAATCCCTTTTTCAAAATGTCAAAACCACAGGTGACAATGAGAACATATAGAACATTTAGGCTTGGTCTTGGGTTCAGCTCTTTAAGTCATGACAGAGTGAAGTCACCCCTGCATTTCTGAAGCTGATGCCCCACTCTGTCCATCTCCATACAAACATTTCTTATGTACAACGCAAACCACAAAAGTCAACAACTGCAAAAAAAAAAAACTAAAATTATTTATGGTTTCGTTAGGTTTATTCTTTATTAGTCATGTGTATTACCTATCTGTTAAGCAGATTAGATGGAGTGGACAGCCTTCCTTCACATGGTGTATCACATTATGGGTGCGGAGGCGATCTAATTAGTGCAGTCTCTTTGCTTGTTCAATACACACAGGATAATGATGCATCCCGGAGCCAGATTGATAAAGAAGAGCATATCTGTAATGCTGAGGCATAGAAGCAAGAGGCACAGAGGTCAGGGCTTGGATGGCTAAGCATCCACCTGATGCAATGTTTGGGGCTCGATTTCTGGATGCCATTGCATGTTGACAACAAGCCCACAGCTGTGTCAACTCCCTGCAATTTCTCTATCCTGTAATGATCTGATCTAGAATAACTTCTGTTAATTTTTTACTCCTGTTTTGGTAATTTTGTATATAGATTTACCAAGTCTTAAGTTAAGAATAGTTAAACCTAGTAGCTTGCTCCCAGGAAAAGAACTGGAAGGGAAGCTCCGAGGTGTAATCACCTTCAGGGGGAAATAGCTTCCTTTAAGCAGTTTGCTAAATGGTCAAATGATATCTGATTTCATAGCTTTTGAGTAAAAATGTCAGAATAATTGTATTATATCGCTCTGTGTACACTACATTGTTTTACTGTCAGAGGAACTATTCTATAATATGACATAGTTTTAAATAGTCTGCACCAAAGATGAGCAAAAAGTAGTGAAAATTATGGTTGATGTGCACTGTCGCACAAAAAAAACCCGGTTTCCAAGTGGGATACTGAAACCACACTGAGCTCATGCTGCTTTTAGGCAGTTTTTAGGTGCATAAAAGATCAATTTCTCCTGCCTGTGCAATCAGACACTAAATATGTGACCATTTCCTGTGTAACAGCATAGAATACGTCATTTGTAAATTGATTATTGGAAGGTGATACAGGGAATGAAGAAGGAAACATGATCCTTTCCTGGATGCAGAGGCGTAGCCAGAAATGTTTTATAAGGGTGGCCAGGCAATAACCAATGTACACTGAGGGGTGGCTGAAAGCGGATCGGCACCAGAACCTCTGGGTCAATATACACTGTTCCAACAGGAAAATTAAAAAGCAAAACAGCCATATTTTCTAAATAAAGACTAACTATACTTTTCTACAGTCTTTGTTAACAAATAGATGCATATATTTAAGCATCCCTAATTTCTAGATAAAAGATATGGTGGATAAAACTGAGTTTTGAGTTCTGGGGCATAAATCAATCATCATTGTCATCAATTAACTTCAAAATCAATAAACATTCTGCATAAAATGTATATTTACATGCACTAATATCTACATAAATTGATTATTTATTAAGTTTTTATTAAAATAGTTATTTACCTATGAGTTTACTGAAGACTCCTAGATGACTTGCAGAGACACATGTTTTTCTCTTAACCCCATAAAACACAAAATCTAGTTATAAAAAAGAGCATGAATTTCGTACGTATCATCTTTGATATTAGTATATTAATGTGTATAATTGACCAAAAAAATAAAAAATGTTTTGAATATTCCACTTGAGAGTATTACTGCTGCCACTGTCTGTATTAGAGAGAAAAAATGGTAGGGGTGGCCAATAATTGGCTAGAGGTGGCCATGGCCCCCTCTGAAGGGCGTAGCTTTGACCTCAACCTTGGTAGGGACACTATTGGTCTTAAGTTGAATTGGTCCGATGTCATTGGTCCTACGCATTATGCATGCTCCTATTTTTTATTTTTTTTTATGCTTGACGTGAGTGTTGAAGCGTCAGTGGCTCAGAATAATGTAAAATTGGGACAAATTAACGCTTTGAGAAGGGTAACATTTGAACTTGACTATGATGGAAGGTAAATACGTTCCTTTTTAACCAAATAGTTTAAATATATCTGTTATATGTGGATTTATCCTGTGTTTTCTTTTGAAGAAATTGAATTGTGCAGAGGTAAACAGAGGTAAAACCCACTCTTATTATTTTAATCTGATATGCTGATATTCTCTGTATTGTAAAAACAAAGCAAAATAACATATTCAAGGGACTGCAAACAGATTTATTGTATTTACATGGGCACGGGAACTATAAGGGAAACTGACAATGAGCAATTAAAATATGAACTTCAATGTACAAGTTGTGAGAAAAGAAGCGACTGCTGCAACAACACTATATTGTAAACTATAAACATGTTATTCAAATAGAATTATTGGTAGGGACAAGTAGGACGGGCCAAAAGTTTGGTAGGGACAAGTCACTATGGTCCTTTTGCAAATCTATGCCCATGCCACCCCTGGCCCCCCATCTAGCTCCACCCCATCATGTGTCCTACTTATATAGATTCAGATTTTTAATTGAGCGCTGCTGCGCATTATGATTCTGGCATACGTTATGGTTAAATGTTGGCATAAACATATTTAAATATGTGATGTATACGCATATTCCTTTTATGAACGTTTAATTAAATAGATCTTTATTGATCCTGAAGCAAAATAATAAATTGATATGTCAATTATTGTAAATACATATCAGTATTCCAAAATGACACCCTCAGAATACAATGTTTTGTCACATGTCCCAAGAGTTTACTTTCATGCGTTAACCAAAAATGCATTAAACGTGTTTGTTCCCGCCTATATGTGGGTCACCTGACCCCAACAGATTGAATATGTTTGGACACTGACAGCTGTCAGTCAAACTGAAAATAACACTGAGTGACCTAAAGGTGGCGGTGGTGGACTGTGTACTGGCTTTCGGGAGGTTAAGAGGGCAGTCTGGTTATTGTGGTTATGTATAAATGTGTACAAATTAAATGTTAAACTGCACCGTGGAAAAAAGCAGCTCGGGTTAAAACGGTCAGAGGTTTGGCGCGTGAACTTTGGTTGTCACAGTCAGCGGCGCGTGAAAGAGCTGTTGAACCATCAGGAAGAAGAAGACGCGTCACCGCCCGCTTAGAGCTCCCTCAGCAGGGGACTAGAAAACACACTGCGGCCATGGCTGCCCTCGGTAACCCGGGGACTTCTACATCCAGTCCGATGGTTGTCCTGGCGCCGAAAACGAAGACGAAGAAGAAGCACTTTGTTCAGCAGAAGGTGAAGGTGTTCCGAGCCAGTGAGCCCATTGTGAGCGTGTTCATATGGGGCGTCAATCACTCGGTGAGTCGGTGGAAGCTAACGTTTCACTCCATGCTAATCATGTCAGTGGGAATATGCTAACTCAGGTTAGCTTCGGTGTTAGCAGCAATGACAGCCTGTCGGCTCAGTTAAATAATGTTTTTGATCAATGCCTGTTTGAAATCACAATCTGTAACATTTCAGGTGCTTTGACGCGCTAGTATTTGGAAAAAGTTGTAATATATTGATCCCTAAGTAAATATTTGTGTGTGGGAGGTACAGGGAGGGAGCTTATCTCAGAGTTGTTGGTCTTATTTTAGTTTACTCAAGAGTTTAATGAGACTAGAATGTGTTTATATTTAACCTGGCATTCAGTCTCAACCTATTTTTTTAAATGTTTTATTTTATGTTTAATTACAAAATGGCTTTTTTATAGGGTAAGCTTGTTAATTTTTACATGAATCATTTATTTTTTTTTTTTTTTTTGGCTTAAATGGAAATCATAAAACCAACAGACATAACTTTATGCTATGTTGCCTAATTTTTATCATACATATTGGATATTTTAACCTTAAGATATTGCTAGATCCATAACTTGTAAATGTGTATTGGTAACTTGTCTATTGCACAGTGAATAGACCAACTCCTAATACATTTTACCCTCATTGGCACAGCTTTAAGGGGATATATACTTACATTGTTTTAGATACATAAATTTTTTTATTTTATTATTCAGCTCATACTAAGCTTTTGGTTTGGCTTAAAATGTAAGTTTTAGTCATGAAATAATTAGTGGTGACTGTAGTTTTATCTGTTTTTGTTGGTGTTTTTACTTTATGGATACCGCCTTTATGATCCAAACTTTTAGGCATTACTGCTCCACGATCTTAAAAACATCTTTAGTGTTTTATACCATAACAAACGTGACTAGTCCTCGTTTTCCTTTAACTTGTCCCAAAGCCCATTAAAAGAAATGAATTTGAAAAAAGGAACCCATGTGCATGATGTTACAATAATTAACACCTTTGCTGTACATTGCCAGTACGACAATCAGTATAATTGAGTAGAAAGTTTTATTGTCTCACAGTGGGGAAATTTGGGTGTGATATTGGTATAGAGCTTGGAATCCTGAGGTTCTGAATTGGAGCCCCACTCCCACAAACAGCCATTCTGGGTCCCTGAGCAAGACCCTTAACCTCACATTGCTACCGGGATGCCCCACAATGGCAGCTCACTGCTCCCCAGTGGGATTGTTTAAATGCAGAGCTAAATTTCTCCAATGTGAGATCAATATATTTCAGTTGATATTATTATAAAACAATTAGTAGAAAGCTCAGAGGTGCACACATGATTCAGATGAAATTGAGAAGTGGTTAAAAATGACTGCAAATGGTCTTTAACATCTGTGCTGATACAGAGATTGTTGTACAAAAATACATTTTGATTAGATAATAATCTGTGCAGACAATGGAATGAGAAAATAGGGAACGTATACCTGTGTAAAACTAATAGAAACAAAGATCAGTAACTTGGGTTAAAAGGCAACACAGCTTACCTGTGTTTTGCATTTATCTACTTTATATGGATATGTACCAATAACAGCCATTTTTACTTTCTGTCTTTTTAAGGACACGTCTTTATAGTGTTTCAGCACTTGACAAACTCATAGTGCATGGGGGAAAAATAGAAAATCAATACATGATGCATAACAGCTCCGGTAATATCACTTGTAATGCTGTTTCTACGTAACGGTATATACTGGTCAACATGGAGCATTTCTGAGACACTCCTGGTTCCGGTCTTTTGGGAATGATCACAACAGTGATGTTATTTATCTCACAGTCTTGTTCCGACTCCAATCATCTTCATTGTGCCTGAGGACAGAGCCGGAGCTCGTAATGAGCTTATCCAACCGCTTCCTCCCGGCTGCACACAGACTGCAGAACCAACACACACACAAGAAAAAAAAAAAAAACAGATGGCGGATGCCAACATAGTCAAAGAAGGTCTTCAGGAGTGCCCCATTCAAAAGATCTCAAACTCTCTAGCAGGTAGTCTGCCCTGTCCCTTGCTGTTAAGAGCATCAGTGTTTTTACTACCGGTAGTCAAACTTCATCTTCCCCTATAATGTTTGACAAGTGGAAACTTACATAGAATATTATCATTTCAACTTCTCAAAACCTGGTGTTTTACATATGGAATCATGCAGAAATGTTCTTTAAATTTATATTGTCAATTTTACAAGGAAAAAAAACAGATTTTGACTCCTTATCATACTCCTTAGTTTTTTTCTTGTAAGGGTATGCATGAGTACTTCTAGGTGTATTCATGTGGATGGGGCACTTGTAACATTAACAGTTAATCATAATTTCTAGGTCTCCTACACAGTAGGTTAAAGGTTACACAAGCTGGTTTGAACAAAGAGTCCAAACAAAAATAAAAAGCCACTTTTTGCAATGGAGTGTCCTGCAGGTTTTAATTGTGGCCCAACACTACCACATGCTTTTACATGGAAAATGTCAAATTTTGTGGCGATGACAATTTACCAATTTATGTTTCCCCACTCTCCCTAGATTAGTGGGAGCAACTTTTGCCCTCTGGGCCAGCATCTTGCATGCAGTAGATCTTTACCTGGATCATATGCTAAAAAAAAAAAAAAAGGTTCAAAGGGTCTACAGCCGCATGTTATAGTGGGTATGAGATGTTTTTCCTCGTGTATGTCTCATGGCAGACCCTGGTGATATTATATTTTTTGTGACTTAAAGCTTAATAGTTGTACCCTTGGACCAAAGGGACCAGTTAAAGTAAAAAAAAAAATAAAATAAAAAAAAATTCTAGTAGATTTTCTGGGCAATAGGATGATACTATCTGCTGCTTTTTGCATTAGCTCAATTTGTCTTCCTCTTTACAGTGTGGTCAAATATAAATAAGGGTCCTTGCTAGACTCATTGAACATAGGTCATATAAGGAATTGTAAAGAAGTCCTTAAATACAACATTTCATAGGATGTATTATGTTTTTTCTAAAGCTTTTAAAGCCACAGATAGTTTTGGTGATTTTCCTACTGTGAATGCAAAGGAAAACAGGAGAAATAGTACTGTGATAATACGTTTGAAAAATATGCATTTCTGGTCCTTTTCCAGCTTAGTGACTTTTTAATCTTTGTGTTTTTTGTGAGACTCTGTAACAGCTAGAACAATATAATTTATTTTAGGATTTTTTTTTTTTTACATTTTCCCCAGGCTTTCCAGTAAATGTGGGATATACCTTTATGCATGTGTTTTAATACATTTCTGGATATTAATGGCGATTTTAACTCTCCAGGACATGGATAGAAAATCTGGTATTAAACTTAAAAGCCTGGGTTAAGGAAGTGCAACCGATACTTCAGTTTACTCGCCTGTGTCGCACTCAGGTGTTCCCATTCAGACCTAACCTACTTCCATCTTGTAAACCATGTAGTCACTGTTGGTGTTTACTGATTTCTGATCAGGTTTGGACTAAGACTGCAGCTATGAATTTAGGGCTGAATCTGTCGGATTAATCGCTATTAATCGATTATTGAAATAATCTAGTAAACAATTAATCGTTAACTGGAGTATAGAAACTGTAAAATATGTCTTTAGCTAACAGAGCAACCCACTTAGAGCAGTAATTATATAAAAAATATTAAAAAAATATAAATATTCTGCATTTAAGATGGAAATATGGAAACCTTTTAGTTTCACCTGGTTTACTTTAGTAAAAAATCTACTTTAAGGATCCATTTGCTATCCGATTATTAATCGATTGATTGAAAAAATAATTGACAGATTAATTGATTTGCTAAATAATCATTAGTTGCAGCCCTATGTCAGTTATTTTTTGTATTCGATAAATCTACAATAAGACACACTTTAAATAAACACTCCTCAATGAACAAATGTTTTTAATGTATAAACAAATAACCATCCATTGAGAAGAGAGGGGATTCTGTGATCATTTTCAGAAGGTTCCTGCTGCTGGTTTAAAAAAAGAAAAAATTAATCGGTTACATAACCTAGTACTGCATATGTTACACTATTTATAGATCATGCACCTTCATAAAGTCCCTGAAGACATTTATAAAAGAATGAACAGGAACAGGAGCACCCATTGCAAATGTCAATGTTTTCCCCCCTCAACATTGAATATGGAAAAGACTAAAACTGCAAAGAATGAAGAAATGAAGTGATGTCATCTGCTCAGAGATTGTCTCCTCTGTGTGCAGATCAATGATCTCAGCCAGGTGCCTGTTCCTGTCATGCTCCTGCCTGATGACTTCAAAGCCAACACTAAGGTCAAAGTCAACAATCACCTCTTCAACAAGTAAGACAGACTCTCTTTTTTTTTTTGGGTGACTCTAAATAAGTCAACAATAGATGCAACATTTTGACCTTCTCTTCTTTACCAGAGAAAACCTTCCTGGGCATTTTAAGTTTAAAGAATACTGCCCTCAGGTCTTCCGAAATCTAAGGGAACGTTTTGGTATAGAGGATCTGGACTATCAGGTGGGAATGTTTTTACTGTCATTAGTTTCATGTCTGATTACATAAAATATCCTCCTGCTCTCTAACTGTGTGCTGTTTGGCGTATTTCTCCCCAGGTGTCTTTAACTCGTAGCCCCCCGGTGAGAAGCGCTGAAGATCATGGAGAGAGTCTCCTTCTCAACTCCTACGACCGAACTCTTGTGATCAAGCAGATTTCCAGTGAAGATGTTGCAGACATGCACAACATCCTCTCAGAGTATCACCAGGTACCTTTTTTCTTTCTGTACTAGTCGAAACATTTGAGTATTCCTACTTTCTTAGCTACATTACATCGAATAATTTGCTCATCTCTGTTTGGGATGTGTGAGCTTAGGCTTTAAAGATTAGGCTGTTGGTAAAAGCTGAGAGATCCCAGAGTTCGAGGAAAGACAAACATTTAATCTCTGCTCTAATTTGTTTTTGATGGAGGAAATTGATCCATGTCTGTGTAACAGCTGGCAGATTTTTGGTACTGTAGCCTATATGAGTAAAGGGTCGTCATGGTGTCTGATAACCAGTAATGATTGCTTTCCCCTCGCAGCGTGCCACAGTAAAATAAGGTCATGGCAATTTTCAAGTTTGTTTAGTATTTGCTTAACTCTACCAATTAGGTAAACGTTTTAAAAAGGTATTGTCCATTCTAGCAGTAGCTGGTCTACTAATGATGGTCAACATCTGAAATGATACTGCATGTAGGAATACTCTTAATGACTTTGTTTGACTTTAGGGAGTTTCTTCGAACTCACCTTCTTTTACTTCCCATTAAACAGGATCAATTGTTGTGTATCCTACCTCTTGGTAACCACAAGTCATTTTTTGAGATTACCTGGATCCTTTACTGTGGGGTTCAGTGTGTCCCTCTGGTTGAGTAAAAGAAATCCCCACATTTGTGAGGCAACATTAATATCAGTCATTGTAGATGACTCATTTCCTTTACTTTTTTATACAATCGCCACGCCGAGATGTGGTTTGAGGGCGGGACGACAAAGCTGCACGACACTGGAGAAAGCACAACAAGGAAGATGGAAAAACTATTGAGCAGTTCTCGTTTGACTTACCCTTGGAATCAATTTTGGAAGGATTAGACTTGGGGTTTTCGTTGAAACGTGAGCAGGAAGAGGCTCTACGCCAGGCATCCCCAAAGTCGGTCCTCGAGGACCGCTGTCCTGCAGGTTTTAGAGGTTTCCCAGCACAGCTGATTTACATTAATAGTTGATTAACAGGCTTTTGCTGAACTGCAATCATCAGCATCAGCTGTGCTAAAGCAGAGAAGCCTCTAAAACCTGCAGGACAGCGGCCCTCGAAGACCAACTTTGGGGATGCCTGCTCTACGCTCATTCATTTTCGCCGTTTTACCGACAGGCTGTTTGTTTTCACTCCCCCACCAGCTTTCTGTCGCGCTTACTACGTCACAGTCAGTTGCACTCATTGGTCAGAGCGTTGGCCAATAGGCACAGACATGGTTTGAAAGAACAATCTTCCGATGTCTCAGTCATCGGGGCCAGACTAAATTACACATTTAATCTCACATTTAGTCTGGTTTACCAGGCTAACAGAATGGAGGACTACAGGGAATATTGATTAAAAAGTGACTGCTTACAGCGGTAAATCTTTAAACTCAACAGTAAAACTGACGGCAATGAATTGAACCTAAAAGACTTCATCTGTTATTAAAGCTTTGACCTCTGTGAAAAAAAACTTGTAAGCCATTCTAGACAGATAAGTACCATTTAGATTTAGTTTCCTTGCTAAATTCCAATGTGTCATATAACTTAATGTGTGACATTATCAGAGTCCCAGTGGGGCTTTTTAACAGCAGCGCATCTGTGTTCTGCAGTATGCATGAGAGTGTGCATACAGCAGGAGGGTTTTGCTGCACAATCCAGTGAAGCCTGCTGACCTGATTTGGAAACAGCTGTGGTTTAACCTTCATTTGGATGAAAAATTGTCTGACGAAGGCAAAACTCCTTAAATTAGGAGTCCTCATTTATGCTTGGTTCAGTCTGACCCAACAGTCAGGAATGCTAATTTTGGATTGTTGAGCAATTTCAGTTGTTGGTGATTAATGTTGGAAAGAAAAAGAAACTTTTTTCATAGAATACCATCCCAAGGCACAGAAAACAAAACTATGCCGCAGGGAGGCCACAGACAAATATTGCTGACTTATTTTCATTTGCTACCAAGTTAAACACCGTCTGAGTACACTTTTCATTTCTTTTTGTTTGCCGACATCTTCTCAACCATAATGTTGTTCAGATGTGCACCTCAGTACTAATGACATTTGCTGAGGGACGAAACAGCATCCGGGTTACTAGAAGCTTTAAAAGCGGGTTAAAGACGAATCAGAATTTTACTCTTTTAATTTTTTTTTTTTTTATTTAGGTAAGAGTTATATATGGGATGTATGTTCTACATTTGGCTAGTGTTTTTATTTCTTAGATTAGAAGTAGTGTATGTAAATTCTACTGTACTCTATATAAAAGTCTGACCAGGGGCAGGAGTTGAAAACTAGCTTTAGCTATAAATTTTATTTAGAGCACTTAAGTGACTTGCTCTGTTTCAAATTAAGAAGATGAAATGAAGCTTGAATGTTCTGTCATCAAGATTTTCGAGTTAGAGTTGAATTTGCCACTGCAGACCTCCCTGCGGGCTGAAAGCTGTGGCTTTGTCAACAGAACAGCAGATTACAGATGAAGCTGTTGGTATTTTGGAAATATTCAAATGTTCATTGGATCTATTTTTATGTCAGGGAAATGAGCAATGCTTCCTACTTTCCTCCGTTTGGTACAGATTTCTTTCTTTCTTTGTTTTTCCCCATTTGAGTGTGGATTTCATTTCGGGCTTATCGCACCCTTTAGCAAAGTTTCATCTTAAGGTCTGGTTGGAATGTGCAGCTGGCGGCTACACAGCCTAATAAAACTGAGAGGAAGACAAGGCCAGCTGTGTAGCACAGTGACTTATTATAGAGTTTTGGTGCTACTGCAGTAGTTGTTTTTTAACAGCGTGTGTCTTTAGTCGTGTTGGAATCAGATCACTGATTAAAGCTCAACTATTTCACTACTCTACTGCTGTTGAAGTTCAGTATCTGTGGTCCAGGTTTCAGCTTTAATTTTGTTGTCTGAAGACTTTGGTTCCTAATTTTCCCCTAAAACCACATATGACAAAACTCTCCGGTTGGGGCTAGGCAATAAAAAAAAAATAAAACAAACGCCTGATCAGTATTGAAATAAAATATTTTTGATATAATCTATACTTTCACTGACCTCTGATCCAGAACCACACAGCATTCTGTGGGATTTAGGCAGGGGAAAGATCTGTGAACCTTTTTTTTTTAAAGGAGGTTAAAGGTTGCATTTAATTAGAAACAGGGTTACAATACATTGTTTTCCTGGTACTTGTGTCACATTGGTAAAATATGAGCCAATAATTATTGATATTGATTGATCTGAAAGGCTTATATCATGATCCATTTTTCAGCTATGTCTCTACTCCATCTAAACCACAAGGCCACCATCCAGGGAAGTGGCGGCCTAGTGGTTAGAGCATTGTGCTTGGGTCTCAGAGGTTCTAAATTTAAGTCCCACACAATCCCACGGACTGCCACACTGGTTCCCTGAGCAAGATCTTTATCCCCAGAATGGCCCACTGCTCCCCAATGGGATGGATTAAATGCAGAGTTAATTTTGTTGCTCTGTACTTGTTACAGTATAAAAAGGTTGAAAATGATTTAAGTAGAATAAGCATATTATGTTTATGATGTAAAATAACTTGCAGCACACTTTTCCTTTTTCTTTTTGTTGGCGTTTACTACAATAGAAACAATAGAATCTGGCTTTCAGACTTTATGTTGTTGCAGTATGAGGATGTTGGCATTCAATCAAACTTCCTCCGTCTCTTTTTGGTAACGGAAATAATGTGACGTTCTCATTGTTATGTGAGGAACTCCTTGGCCTCCCATCATGCATGTTCCAAACTTTCACAGTACACAATCAGACAAAAAAGGAGAGCATTGAAATGTCTGCGGTGCTGCGTGTATGTCTAAAAAAATATCCTAATTCAATATGTTTTTCTTTTTTTGGAGAATATTTTATTTGAATTGGATTATTGTTAGGACTCAACACCTATAGCGTAATTATGGTGCCACTGAACTGTGCGTGCAGCGAGAACAATGTGCATCGTTTAAACTCGCACACCCTCACTTAAAAACCGGTCTGCCTCGCGCTCAACTCTGTCAACCCGCTCTCGACTGCTTCTCTGCACGCTCAGCTTCATCTGCTCGTTTACAGCTGTGTTAGAGGCTTCTTCACTGGGCTCATCCGTCGTTCTCTTCGTTTACGTTTCTGAATGGATCGATGGGGGTCACGTGATTTCCCAGATGCTTCAGTTTCTTAAAGGGGAAGAAAATACCAGCCACCAACGCATACAGGCAAAATGGCAGACTTATTTACCAAATTTACCGACATGAGAAAATTTGTGCCGATTATTTGAATGACAGTAACGCTAAAAATACGGTTTAACGCTGACGTTGACAATAAGATTTATTTTCTGCCTCTGAAACAGTCCTCAACTTGTTTGCTTTGAGTTTATGTTGAGTTAATGAATCTTCAGTAAATCTATGGTTTCATTGAAAAAATGTAGCCTGTCTGTCAGCAGCGATTCCAGATAGATTCACATACATTATAAACTTAATAACTTAATTTTCTCAAACATATAAATGATTGGAATCAGGTGTTCCATTCACTTCCATGGCCACAGGTTTATAATATCAAGGACTCAGGCATGCAGACTGTTTTTACAAACATTTGTGAAAGAATGGGTCGCTCTCAGGAGCTCAGTAAATGGTGTGGAACTGTCATAGGATGCCACCTGTGCAACAAATCCAGTCGTGAAATTTCCTCACTACTAAATATTCCATAGTCAGTTGTATCAAAAGAAAAAGGGTGAATTTTGAAACGAATGCAAGTCAGCCATGTGGTAGTACACAACGTTTACTGACTGAGTGGGGACAGTGGATTCTGGAGCCCATCGATTGAAAAGGTTGCCAACTGTTTGCACCTCCAAACTCATTTGGCCTTCAGATTAGCTAAAGAAAATTGTGCAGACACCTTCAAGAAACGGGTTTCCATAGTTGCAATGGAAAGCGTTTCGATGCAGTTCTGTAAAGCAGGCGACCACTGGACTCCAGGGCAGTGGAGATGGGTTCTCTGGAGTGACGAATCGAGCCTCTCCATCTAGAAATTTGATGGACTAGTGTGGGTTTCGCAGTTGCCAGGATAACTACTTTTCTGATTGCGCTGTGTCAAATGTAAAGGAGGAGGTGGCATTATGGTGTGGGCTTGGTTCCAATTAAAAGGAGCTCTAGAGATATTTAAACGAAATAACGAGATATTCTGGACAATTCTATGCTCCCAACTTTAGGAACATCTTGAAGCTGGCCCCTTCTTATCCCAACATGACTAAGGGCCAGTCAAGTTCACCCTCACCACTCTTCCATCCATATCTTTATCGTCTTAGCTTTGTGCTCTGATTCAGAGTCCTAACCTGAACCCGAGCCCCTTTGGGATTAGAGTGGAGACTGACAGCCAGGCCTTTTCCTCCAACATTAGTGTGTGAACTAAAACATGCACTTTTGGAAGAATGGTTAGAAATGCCCATAAATACACTCCTAAACTCCCAGGATTCCTAGAAGAGCTGAAGCTGTTCTCGCTGAAAAGAGTGGACTGACATTTAATGCTTATAGGTTAGGAATGGGATTTCACTGAAGCTCACTTGCGGGTCAAAGCAGGTGAGAGAATATTTCTGGCAATATTTTGTAGGTGGCTGGACCCAGGGTCGAACAGCAGAACTAATAAAAAGTTAGAACTTGAAACGATTTTTTCACGATCTTTCTGTGAGGAGGAATGGGCCAAAATTCCAGCAAACTGTAGTGAGAAGCTTATATGAAGACACATACTAATGAAAGATCTGCTCTGCAGATCTTGCTGCACTGTCAGCATATTTCATGCTTCAAATATGACTTTCCCTCCAGTTTTAAATCTCTTTGTCTCGTTTAAACGTGATCATAGCAGAAACATCATAAACAAATCTGCATGCATAACGTTCGACTGTGCCCATCATGCAAATACCCAACCTGCTTTCTTCTTCCAGCACATTGTGAAGTGTCACGGCAACACGCTGCTGCCACAGTTCCTGGGAATGTACCGGGTGAGCGTAGACAGCGAGGAGGCATACCTGATCGTCATGAGGAACATGTTCAGCCACAGGCTGGTGGTGCACAGGAAGTACGACCTGAAGGTGAGGAGGAACTGCATCAACTGGTGGATGTTAGCCATCCATCAAGTAAAGGAAGTAAAAAAAAACAAAAAAAAACAAAAACATTTGTTTTATTGTTGTTGAATAAGTTAGCAGTTCCAATAATGATTTACCAATAATTCTACCAAATAAACAAGTCATAAATAGGTACTAGACATTGTTTTGTGTCCTATATTCTGCATTAAACGTGTCAGACTTTTCCCATGTGACAAAGCATTTGATCCTTGTTGTAGAATATATCAAATTCCAGACAAATACTATAATTTGAGATACATAGATCTGTTTTTATATTTGTTTTGTTTTTTGTTTTTTCCCAGGGCTCTCTGGTGGATCGTGAAGCAAGTGACAAAGAAAGGGTAAACAAAACTTTTTAGCAACTAGATTATTGCTGTACTTCCACTTGTAGTTTTTTAATTTATCATCTAAAATTTGTTATTTTTATGTGAAGGAAAAAGAGCTTCCAACCTTTAAGGACATGGACTTTAGGAACAACATGCAGAAGGTGTACGTTACAGATGAAGAGAAGGAGAAGTTTATGGAGAAACTCAACAAAGATGTGGAGGTGAGAGTTTAAAAAATGTGCCTGAAGCCGATTCCTTATCTTGATCTTTGAGAGAAAAACTCTCCACTGCTTTAGCTGCAGTTTAGCAGCAGGGTGTCTGGTCTAAAACTCTTTATTTGGTAAGCAGTGAAATTTAGATTTTATCCAAAATAGTCAACTTTAATTTATAGAGCAAATCATAAAACTGTTAAAACAATAAATAAAAATGCAAGCGATGAGCAAACAGAGGGCAGTAAATGACTTATCCCACTCATTATTTGACAACTACGATAAAAAGTAGAACTCAGAAAACTGCAGATAAAATAAAAACATTAATATTCCATAACCCTAAAACCAAGTAAGTTTTATACAAAAAAGAAGCATAAAAATAAAAGATTTCTACAGAGAGGGTAAGAGAGAATATTAACTATAATTTTTTTGGTTGAAATATTTAGAAAAGACCTCACCAAAACGTTAAATCCCTTGTTTTAGTGACTTTAGGCTGAGTATCACTGACCTCCATGGAAATCAATGAAAATTACTTTTATAAGGATTGCAATCTAACATATCAGAACATCCTGAGTAAAGAAAATAAAAAGTGTTTTAATTATCTCAGCAGACAATCTTTCTCCCTGCTCTTTTAGTTCCTGGTGAAGCTGAAGATCATGGACTACAGCTTATTGCTTGGCATCCATGACATTGGACGAGCCGAACGGGAGGAGGAGGAGAGCGGGGAGGCCTCCAACGAGGAAGAACCCGAGGCAGAGAACGGGCTGGCCCCGGGCCCCGCCGTGGGCTCTTACGGCACCTCCCCTGAAGGGATCGCTGGTTACATGTCTTCCTGCAAGCCCCTGGGGCCGGGGGAATTTGATCCCTACGTGGATGTTTATGCTCTACGAAGCTGCCCAGGTGACAACTGGAATTCTGAGAATGGTGCTCAGTTCAAATAAATCATCACCTTTTTTCTTTCTCTAAAGCTGTAAAATAAACATCAATAGATGAGTTTTAGCATCTTGGTCTTGGTCGAGACGTCATGTGTGCACATAAATGCAGCGATGGTTCATCCAGCTGAATTTTTCTGCATTCTAATCTCAGGAGCCCCACAGAGGGAGGTCTATTTCATGGGCCTGATAGACGTTCTGACACAGTACGACACCAAGAAGAAAGCTGCTCATGCTGCAAAAACTGTCAAACACGGGGTGAGTAGCAGCAGACCTTTAGGTCCTGTCCACTTCTGTTTCCGTCTGATGCTAATTCATTCTCTCCACTGCAGGCCGGTGCTGAAATCTCCACAGTCCACCCTGAGCAGTACGCCAAGCGATTTCGAGACTTCATCTCAAAGATTTTTGCGTAACACTGCTGTGATCAGAAGTCCCTCCAGCTGAGAGCTTCAACTGTAGATCAACTATAGGCTGCACACATGAATCATTATCTAAAATAGGTGATGAGACAAAACTTGCTGCATTATGATGCATATATTTATTTTAAAGATAATCTTTATTTCTTTAGGTATTGAACACTTTTAAATAGGTTGAGGACATTAAACTTACAATGTGGATGTAAAAACACTATACATATTAGGATGAATTTAGATTAGTGAAAAGGAGCTAGCTCTGTTTTAAAGGCACAGTACTCTCTAAATGACAGCTCTAGATTAATATTTAAAGTTGGGATCGGTTGTTGTTTAACATTTGTGTGAAACTGAAGGTAATTTCTGACAGCTGAAGCAAACATGAGGTTTATACCAACAACCAACATCTGGAAGAAAATTTACTCTTAGTATTAAACAGGTTAGATTTAGGTTGATATCTCCATAAACCTGCCAAACAAATAATCCTGAGATGCTCTGATATGGTTGATTATAGAAAGAGCTGAGCTGCTCCCTGCTTCCAGTCTTTATGCAAAGCTAAACATTTACTGTAACTTTGATGTGCAAAGAAGAGCAGTTCTGCAGTGGAGGAGCATTTTTCCCAAATTATTTCCTAACTTTTTAGATTAATAATAAATGTTTTTTTTTTTCTCTTCGCAAACAGTTGGAATAAGATCCATGGAGTCTGTAGTTAGTAGATTGCCAAACAAGTGGGCCAAAAGCTTTATCAGAGCAGATCTTTGCACTTTGCCTACAGTTAATCAGGGGGAGGGGGTTTGGGTTGAAGGATCAAATATTTTATTTTATATTTTGCATATTTCCAAGAAGCCTTGATGGAACCTAAGAAATCATATCTAAGCCAGTGAACATGTCTTCCAACCCTGCCTGCTTTAGCCAATAGAAGAGCTGCGATTATTAGGAGGCGGGTCCAAATATTGGGCAATCAGTTCTGCCTTTGACCACATCCATCGTGGTTTTGACTGGATTCTATTTCCAACAGTGTAGCGTTTCTTTTGCATTTCAGTGGCAAATGTGTGATATTTGTATTATTGCAATATAAGAAATAAATGTATAACAACAGGACTAGGATGTAAGTTTAGTTAATGACATTTAGGGTTAAAATTAGGCAGCACTTTCCAGACAGTCGCTCTACATTCTAGCAGCTCGGCCTTAACACTAGGAGATAATTCAGCATTCCTGAAAGCAGATGAGGCAAAATGAATGCAGTAACTTTGTATGATGCCTTGTCTAATCAGTCGTAGCACATGATGCGTTTTGCAAATCAGCTTTTGGACCAAATTATATTTTACAAAGGTTTTCTGGAAATCGTTTATTTCCTTGAAAATGTTCGATTAATGAGACCAGAGAAAAGTCCTGGATCTGCTAGGATTGCAGAACGGTTTTTAAGAGACCCGTCTGTCTTTGTGTGACAGTCTTAGAAATACCTCAACTTTTTAAATGTTCATCATGCCCGGAAAGAGGAATTCTGTACATCATAGTTGTCAAACTTTTCCTCTGACATCTTTACTCATTTATCCAATAAATTTGCCCGTTTAATGTGATTTTTATTTTTTTTTTGTTTAGTTTTTGTTTTGGTTTATTTCATTTTCCCTTCATCTTTATGGGTCTGGATATTTTGGTTTCCTTGTTTTTTTCCATGTACTTTGTAAACTAATAAAAATGTGCAAGTGTTGACATTAACATATAATAAAAGTATTTTTGGGGGGGGGGACTGTCTAAACTTGGCCTTTGCTTTTATTTCGTCTGATATTTTGACATTAAAGAATTGTCATTGTCTTTGACATGTAGAAAATACTGTATTTTTGTTTCCTTTATGTTTAGAGATAAATATGTGCTCTATCCTGTTTGAATAAGCATTTAAACTTGCAGAATAAAGCAAACTGATGCAACAATATCAATAAAGCAACTGATTACATTTTTTCAGCTGACAAAGTTTATCTGCTTGTTTCAGATAAAATGTATGACATTTGCAGTTAATATCAATAGAGGGCAGTCTATCCTCTGCAGTGGAACACTGATCTTTTCATTCTTTTTCTGCAGTTCTCTAAACATTTTACCAGGAGCATTTATGGACCATCAGGAAAACATCGAAATCAGCTGTATGTTGTCATGTTCTGTACAAATGTTATCTAAAAATCCTTACAGAGCAGTCGTTGTTTGCCTTTAAACTTTTTAGGGGTGCTTGGGAGAGTTTTCATAACAGGGACTCTTCGATCACGGCAAAACGAGCCCCAATCATCTGTCCACCTCCACCGTGCTTGACATGTGTTATTGGTAAGCAGTGGATTTGTATTTTTGTTTTTATCTGCTGTTCTGGAAGCTTTTTTTTTTTTCCAGATTCAACTTTGCACAACTAGGTTTTTTATCCATATTCTCCTCAGACCGAATATGCCGTTTCCTCCTTAATAAGCAAATGGCCGCCATTTCACAGTTAAAGACTTCTGACATCTAAAACTAACTTGTACCAAGACTTACCAAGATCTTTGTCTATGAAACATTGGAAGCTTTTACCCGATTTTGGAATGATTAAGACCACATAAACTTCCATGTCTTTTGCTTTTTACTGAAGTGCTTACTCAGCAGATGACACTTTTTCACAAACTGCTCCTGCATTTTGACTTGGTTTCTGCTAAAAATGCCTTATGCCGAAACACATTGGAATTTTTCTTCCTGAAGACCGATGTCTTTAAAATCATTTTGTGTTTCGATTTTCAAGAATAGAATAGACTTTGGAGGGGGCCGATCCTTCAAAGTAACCAGCCTGATATTGTCTGAAATGTCTAAAGTAGTGAAAACACTGATGCCTTAGGAGTCAGAACATCATAATCCTGTCTGCACAACACATTGCAGTCAGGTCATGTTTGGTTAAAGATCTTTTAACAAGTTTTATTCGCACCTCAAGTCTGATCTATTCTGGATCAGTGATCCTGTGGCCCAACTGTGTCCAAACTTCAGCCCTGTATCTATGGATTTTTAGTAAACTTGAACAATGGGAAGCACCAGTACCAATGGTGCCTTAAGTTACCCTTAGCATGATGCTTCCACTGCTATGCTTTACATTGTAAATGCCTCACTTTTATGCTAAACATACTGTTATGGTTTTGTTTTGGGGTTTCTCTGCACTATATTATCATGTATGTTTTTAGGAAAATGATCAGAACATAAGAAATTTTGCCAGCGTGTGTGTACACTCAGCTTTAGTCATCCTCATTGTGTCCAAATATCTCTACTATAAGTATTCCACAGAAAAGGTTTTATGAGGAAATGAAAAAAAAAAAATCTAATTAAAGATCAGGTTCTTCTTTCTTGGTAAGCACCCTCATGAATGCAAAAAAAACAACAACAGAAAAGGTGGATTTAACAGTCCTTTGAGGTGTTTATTTTTTGTTGTTATTTTATGCAGTGTCTGCCCAAAATATCCACAAAGATTGTTCGTGGTGGAATTGTTTTTGTTTATTTTTTAATTCTCCATAAGAGTAATAGTTGAATTAATTTTCTTGCAGAAAAAGCTTTATGTTTTTCCAAAGAACAGTTCTTAAGTATTTGCTAAACTGGATGAGCAATCATTTTTGAATAAAGTGTAAGGATACACACCTCTGATGGTTTTAAAAGTGAATATGGAAGCAGCTCTTTGACATGCAGAGGTAACTGATTCCTGCTCCAGACGGTGGAATTAATGTTGCGGCAGTTTCCAGTTAATCATTCCTAATCAGTTTATCTTTCACCTGATGGAGTTTGGGTTTTCCTCAGAGTCTTGGCCAGGTGATGACATATCACAATAAGTTTTCATATGTATTCTTTTTTTAACTGTGTGTGGATCATCAATTATTCCAATTATGGGAATTTTGGAAAACACATGGGGCGCACCTTTTGTTACTTATGACTGCTTCTTTCCTGGTTTACAAGAGGGAAAGAAGACAACTTTTGACTGTTTATATTTTGCCCCAGAATTACCAATGTGGTAGAACAATAGATTAAAGAAAGAAGTATTGATTTTGGAGCAGGTGCTCCTTTCTTGATCTTCATCAATTCAGTTTGTTAAAATATAAACCTGGATTTGGAAATGATAAAGCAGGTTTATGGTTTTGCTTCTCAGCAGTCGTCTTTCACCTGACTTGAGAGGGTTTCCTCTGAATCTCTCAACAAGGTTGTTGGAAAAAAGTTTCTGCTGACCGTTTCCTTCCTGCTTCAGCAGATCTGCTGACAGGTTCCAAATAGTTTCAGCAGAGAAACGATTAGAGTTGGGCAATGGCATTTAGACAGGATGAGCCGTTGAGCGGACGTGGGGTAGCTCTTGGAGGGGTCAGCTGCCAGCCGCTGCTGATCTGTACAGCCGGTGAGAACCCCGGACCCCCACAGCCCCGTCCTGTTAATCAGAATGGAACTCAGCCAACACAAATGTTCATGTTTTATCTCCATGGGATGCTGAGATCAGTTTTAACCAGCTGGCCCTCATGGAAGTAGAAATCTCTCAGTCATAAGAAGCTGCTGATAAATGTTCAGCATCATTTGATCAGAGGGGAAACCACGGATGGCAGTCGGTAAACTGGTTCTCTCATCTGTTAGTATCTGATGTGAGTCCAAACGGCAGCTTGTTTAACAGATCAACAAGGAGGATATTTAGGTTAAAGACCCCCTTTCTGTCCCAGGCAGGCTGATAAAGGCCAGGCTGATGTACTCTGCCTGCCGCAACTTCCTGGTATTGTTCTTTCCTGTCAGTCCTTAATGTCTCTTCTCTGCAAGCAAACACGGAGAAGGCCATTAAGGAAAGATGGCTCACCAACAGAGAGGATCTTTCTCTCTCTCTTTTATAGCAGGTCAAAAGTAAAAGTTCATGGTATGGGTGGAAACCAAATGGTTGAAATTGTCTAGCATTCACACCATTAACAACCTGTTTCCCTTTATGTATTTTTCTTCTTACTCTTGGTGTTTCTGTACATTTTTTGATTTGCTACTCCTTCTGCATTTCTTCCATTGAATGTTTAGCTGCTTATTAGCTGCATTCCATGTGGGACTTTTGGTCCAGGTAGAGACTTTCTATTATTTTTGCAAAGAACTATTTTTCAAATGTATTCTGCTTTTTGTATGTCATTGAAGTGAAAGGAAAACTTCAAAGATTTCTCTAAAACTTCAATGCCTGCTACTTCTGCATAACGACTTCTGCATACTTTCAGCTAAAACTATCATTCAACTTTTAAAAGTTTTTCACAACTTTCAGCTATTATTGTATGATTCAGTTTTTTTTGTATCTTTTATAATTCTTCAAGTTTTTTTTATTCAAAGATTTTAAGAATTTTTTTCCAGATTTGTGTTTCCTAAGAAAGTCAATTAGAAAAATCTCTCAGTTACTCAATTTTTACTATAAATGGTAAATGACCTGTACTTATATAGCGCCTTTTCAAGTCAGAGGACTTGACTAAGGTGCTTTACACTACATGCATTCACTGATGATGGAAAAGGATGCCTTTCAGTCAGTGAGGCTTTTCCTCGTTGCTAGTCCCTCCCAGAACTGCAGTTGTGTCATGTTTGCAGAATTTGTATAGATTGTGCAAAATATTTATGGCCCTTCCTCCTTTTTCACTCTGGAAGTTAATATGCAGTGTTTTTAAAGTACCTGAGTGTAAAATTGAATATTTTTCACCAGCAGGTTTTAACATTTGTAGTAAAATGTTTCGAAACCTTTCATTCATTTTTTTTCAGTGCAGTAATGATGATCAAAGTTCACTTTTTCTTGTACATAACAATCAATTCTCCTGGCTTTTTAAAAACCCCTAGTTCAACCCCTTTACATTTACATATATTATTATTTTTCTTATGCAGAAAGCTCTGCAGAAGCAATCATGACTTGGATGTGTGTTTGTCTACCAAAAAATCTTGGATTAGCTTTTCTGATTGGTGGATGCTTCCCATCAAGCTGCAAAAGCTCAGATTTCTTAACTTCTTTGTCTTAACTTCTTGTTTGGTAACATTGTCACGCAAAACATTGTCACGCAAAACATTGTCATGCAAAACATTGTCACGCAAAACATTGAGGAAGGACATAATTGCTAAAAAAATTGGAGCATAATGTGAGGGATTGCGATACTTTTATGCACCGTAGTTCCTCTGAAATCATTAAAATTAAGAGGAAAGCCTAATTATCATATCTTTAGTCTCACTTCTCATCACTAAGGATGTCCTGTCAGATATCTGTGTGTGTTTGTTCAGGGGAAGTGGGAGGGAAGAGACTTCTGTCAGCTTGATCCCTCAGATAGTCCACAGCATCAGAGCTGGAAGGAGACGTCTCCTTCGTGCATGCTTCATTCGGGGGTGAGAAAACAAACCTGCATACGGAAAAGGATTCAAGCAGATCTTCTCCTGCTTAAATCCAGCAACCCAGCTTCCACAGCAAGGTAGGATGTAGTTGGAAATGTTGGGATCTGAGGGTGATTTATAAATTCTTCCAAAGGTGCTATCTGATTAGGAAATTCAGGTTTTGCTCAATTTGCAGAACAGCATTTCATTAATAGTAGATCATATTAATGCATTTTATTTCTAATATGTATTTTTTTATGTGAACAAGATAATGAAAGAAACTGTGATTTTTCCATTCTAATTTGGTTCTCAGTATTCAGTATTTCAGTGTTAAGTTACACCTAAAAATAACTTACTTTTTTGAGTCATGATTGAATTAGTAACTAGGAATCAGCCTCATTCAAAACGTTAATGAACTTGAGCTGCAAATGTCTACCGCATTTGCACGTCTAGAGATGTTTTATGTTCGTTATAAAATAGAGCGCGTTTAACTTAAGAGGATTTTTTACAATTTTAAATAGGCCTGGACTTTGACTAGATCACCTGAACACATGAATATATGCTAAGATCTAAACAATTTCCAAATCTGCTCTGACTGTTTGTGTCATTGATTACCTCACGTTTTCATTGTGATTGACCTTCCAATACCACCTTCCCAGAGCCTCCGGAAGAAAAACATCTCTAAAGCACCAACTTTTTGTTTTCCACACATTCATAGGACTCTAGGAAATGGTTTTGCTCCATGTAGTAAGATTTTTAAAGCAGATGACCTGCAGTTGCCCTCTAAACCTTCTTTGATCTTTGCAACCCTTCCAGATTTAAACAGTTGCCTCTGTCTATTTAGCTGAACAGTGGGTTTAAAGCTTAATTTTTAGATGATGTTCCTTACATTCTTAGATAATGGATTGAATTTTAGCTCTGTGAGATTTTCAAAGCTTAGGATATTCTTTTACAAGCTACATTTTCTTTAAACATTCCTTGAAATTTGTCTGCTGATGAGGTTGCTTCTAAAAGGACTGGATTTTATTACAGGTTATCAGAGTAAAGAGGGCTGAACACAAATGCTGCACTTTTAGAATCATCTGTTTTGAAGTATGCAGTCTTTTCTTGTAATGTTTTATAAAGTTTGTGGTTTAAATGTGTGAATGCGACAAAGTTGGAGGAGGTGAATACTTTAGAGAAGCTGTGTGAATGTTTAGGTCAAAGTTATGAATGACTGCTCTGGCTGTACTGCTGTAGCACCTCTACATTTCTCCTCCACCTCCTGCGCAGCGTTGTGTAATGTCTGAACATTTAATCAGATTAACCCCAAAGTAAGACTCTGTCCAGATATGAAGCATTTTTTCTCTGCCGTCCTTTTCAGATCATGACTCTTAACCACAACCACTCGCTGGGCTTCTATAACGGATCGCCATGGTTCATATACGAGTGCACCCTCGATCTGGATACCAACTACAGGCGCATCGCCCTCTTCCTGATCTACCTGTTCATCTTCATGGTGGGCCTGCTGGAAAACCTGCTGGTCATCTGGGTTAACTGGCGCCGGCGCCACTCAGCCAATGGCGTGCTCTTCTGCATCATTAATGTGAGCCTGTCGGACCTGATGGTGATTGTGATCCTGCCTTTCTTCATGCTGGAGGTGACCTTAGACAAGGTTTGGCTATGGGGAGGTTTCCTCTGCAAGGTTACCAACCTCATCTATGTGATCAACTTCTACAGCAGCTCCTTCTTCTTGGCCTTCATGACCCTGGAGCGTTACCTGTCCCTGACCAGACCGTCGCTGCCGACCCTCCTCCCAGTGATGGGCCGGCAGCGCTGGCTGATCTGTGGAGCCCTGTGGGTGTTTTCCTTGTTTTTGGCCCTGTTGGAGAACGTTCATGTGAATCTCCTAGAGTGGGACGAGCCGGGCTGCTACATGATGCCTGAGCACAGCTACACCGAGTGGTTTGTGTCTGTCGCCTTCCTCTGTACGATCTTCCAATTTGTGGGCCCAGCTGCCATTATCATTACTTGCAACGTGCTGATCGCCCGTGCTGTTAGAACAGCCCCGGATGTGGAGGGGCGGCGGGACGTGTGGTTGGTCCATGTGTACTCCCTGGTGTTCGTGGTGTGCTGGCTTCCTTACCACTTGGTTACGTTGCTTATGATCATAGACGACCTTGACCCCTTTTTGTTCAGCTGTAACACGGTGGAGTTCCTTTACTTCTCCTACATTGTGGTGCAGGGTATCGCTCTTTTCCACTGTGTCGCAAATCCTCTCCTCTACAATTTCCTCAGCAAGAGCTTTCGCCGCAACTTGATCAACACTGTGATAAGTCACATCCCAAGGGAGGAAGCAGCAGAGCAGATGGAAGTGGGGGCAAAGCCCAACACCAATGGGGGCAGAGAGGACCCGGGTAAGCAGCGCAAGATGAGTAACGCAAGCACCAGCCAGTCTGATGTTGGGTCATAAAAAGAACTTTGGATTCTTGTCAGGAAGAAGACATTTTGTTCGTTTCAGTAAAATCTAGAGAAAAAGAAATATTTAGCTGTGCACTTCAGACTAGGTCTCTAATGGGCACAACTTCCTCCTATATCCCACCTACTGCTTATTTTTCCTGCATAATATCATGAGGTTTTAGTAGAGCAAGGCGGGCAATATTTGTTTTTTTTTTCTCCAAAGCTGCTCAGCTCCCACAGGACCTTTGGCCAATGACTGTAATCTTCTAACAAAGGGCAGGAATAGTGCCACGCCAGGAATGTGTGTAGACAAACATCTGCAAATGTCCAGCCCTTATGGACTTCTAAAGTTGCAAACATTGGAATACAGCTCGTTATTTTAAGATCAAATCAAGGCAAACATCGCATTTCTGTCGTAGTATCTGTGCATACTGAATAAAAAAACTTTAAACAGTGCCTGTGTCTAATCAAATTGCAAAATGTTGGTTTTACCGCAAATAGTCCAAAAAAGGATTCTTTTAAACTTTGAGACTCCAAAAACGTCTTGAAAATAAACTTAAAGTGAGGTATTGTCATGAAAAGGTTCTGTTAGCTTAAAGTGAATGGAAGAATGAAATGGAAGACTGAAAAATTGAATTTTTCAAATCACAATCATATCCATTACTATTATTAGACCTAGTTTACAGTAAACCTGCAAAAGAATAAAATTTACATTAAATCTATAAGCTTTGCATTAAAGGGTTAATTATTATGTTGGTCATTGCTTTTTGAGTGCTTTTAATTATGAAAAGATTTTACAAGACAATGTCCATTCCTTGTGGATTGCAGGTTTTGTGGAGGACCAGGAGAGTCACATGCCAATGTTTCCATATCAGCAAACATTTAATTGCAATTAATGTTATCTATAAGATGGTGTCCGTAGACACTTGTTTGCAATAGATAAGAAAATGCTGATTTTCAAATGAAGGTAAAACATACAGGGGACTGGTAGAGTCATTGGAAAAGAAAAACATATTTTTTTTTATGTAACATTTTAATCAAAGTTGAAAAGTGTTTTCTACTTGATCATTTTAAATTGTAATATTAAAAAGGAATTGTAAATTGTATTTATTAGTCCATTATTAAATACTGCAATTTAATAATGTATTTTAAAATCCTATTTCTAAATAAATTTAATAACCAAAATATGATTATTTAAAAACCTTTCCTAATCACACATTTTAAAGTTAAAATCAGTTAGTTATTCCATTCTTTTTCACCTTGCATTTTCAAATACTTTTTGCACTAACCTTGGCTGTGACTCTTCATCTAAAAATCAGTCAAACCAATCACAGTTGCTTGTTAGATTTAACCGGCTCCCTCATTGGTAATTTTGTGGACCAAATGTGGCAGCCTAACGAATGAGGGAGCTGGTTACGTCTCAGGGGCAATTGGAATTGGTTTAACTGGTTTTTTAGCGTTTGGGGACCAGAAGGGTCATGGAAAAGGTAAAAGGAAAATGCAATTAAAAAAAATGAAAATGCAAGGTAAAATAATAATAGTGTGTACATATGGATAAAATATAATATCTTTTCAAATGTGTGATTAGGAAAGGCGTTTATTAGCAAATTTATGTACTTTGGTTTTTAAATCTCCATTTATGGGATTTGAATTTTTTTTCATTGCAGTATATAATAATGGATTCATTATTACAATTTGCAATTCATATTTAATAATTCAAAATAAAATGTAAAATTAAAATAAGTTTTTCAAATTGCATTTTAAATTGTATGATTTAAATGTTACTTTTTAAAAGGCTGTTTTTCTTTTTTTCTGTGACTCTCTCGGTCCTCCATAATCTATGCTGCACCTTTTGGAGCGTTCCAGTTAAAATGTCCTCCTCTGAGGTCAAACTCTGTTGGAAAATGGAACGCTCCAATAGTCAGGAAGAAAGGATCTGTGATAGTTTCTACTTTGAGCACTTAGAAATCTTTAGTTTTGCAATTGATTCCTAGTTATATTATTTTTCCAGTTGTCTCCTATCCAGGAACACTGGATCAAGGGGAGAACGTATAAAAGAGATGGTTTACCTGATCCACTTATGCTTACATTATGCGTGTCATTTGTAACAGCTCAAATGCACTGCTAATAGCCCACACCTGTAAATGGTAATGGCTTTCCAAGCACACAAAGTTGGGTTTAAGAAGTATAAAACTTTTTAAACTATTATTTTTTTTTGTCAAAAGGGTAATTTAGGGATTACTTGATCTTATCAAAAAACTGATTACAGAAAGAATATGTATATGTGCCTCTATACAATGCTATTGGATGCATCAAAGTCACTAAACATGTCAGTGTTTATTTTACAATTCATGCTACTGATCTTTCTAACATTTACTTACATTTCTGGAATGATCCTTGAGTTTAGATAAGAAAGCAGGAAAGAGCGGAAAGGGGTCATCAGTTCATGTTTGGTACAATAGCAGGAAAGGACCTAGTTCTAAAGGCCCAGTGTCAAGAGAGACCGGTTTTAAGCAGCATTTTTCCACAAAAGCATCAGCAAAATTTTTATGATGGGTTGGATTCATTGTGCAGAACACTGTACAATGCCATAAATCAGAGAAAAGAAATTCCAAGAGGCAGTAGTTTTTATTTATTTTGAGAACGGTCTGCCCTCGGGCTCCACTGTTGGCTTTCATGGCACCTACCTTAAAGCGTTACATATCCTTCTGCAAGCCCCTGGGGCTGGGGGAGTTTGATCCCTACGTGGATGTTTATGCTCTAAGAAGCTGCCCAAGTGACAACTGGAAGTCTGAGAATGTTAAAATAGGCAGCAACATCAAAAAGGGCACTTTAGCATGCTTTTTTCAACAGTTGGCCCAAAGGGGAAGTCTGACTGTGGGTGCCATTACTGATAGACGTTCTGACACAGTACGACACCGAGAAGAAAGCTGCTACAGCTGCAAAAACTGTCAAACACGGGGTGAGTAGCAGCAGACCTTTTGGTCCTGTCCACTTCTGTTTCCGTCTGATGCTAATTCATTCTCTCCATTGTAGGCCGGTGCTGAAATCTCCACGGTCCACCCTGAGCAGTACGCCAAGCTGTTTCGAGACTTCATCTCAAAGATTTTCATGTTACACTGCCAGGACTGTGATCAGAAGTCCCTCCAGCTGAGAGCTTCAACTGTAGATCAACACACATGAATCATTATCTAAAATAGGTGATGAGACAAAACTTAACGCACTATGATGCCTATTTTTTATTTTAAAGATAATATTTATTTCTTCAGGTACTGAAGACTGTTAAATATCAATAAAGCCCCTGGTAACATTTTGTCAGCCACCAAAGTTTGTTTATCTGCATGTTTCAGATAAAATGTATGACATACAAAACTATGACATTTGCAGATAATATCACTAGAGGGCAGTCTATCCTCTCCAGTGAAACACTGTGATCCTTTCATTTTTTTTCCTGCAATTTTATAATCATTTAACCAGGAGCCTTTATGGACCATCAGGAAATCTTTGAAACCAGCTGTAGCGATGTTCTGTATGAAGGCTGGTTATCTAAATATCTTGGGGATGCTTGGGGGTTGCCATGACAACGGGAATTATTTGATCATGTGTAGCAAAACAAGCCCCAATCATCCGCCCACCTCCACCGTGCTTGACACAAGTGTTTGGTAAGCAGTGGATTTGTATTTCTGTTTTTATCTGCTGTCCTAGAAGCTTTATTCAGATACTACTATTAAGACACTACATGCATTTCCAATAAACCATTAAACTGTGCAAATTGTAATTACAAAAATAATTATCTAGTGTTTTTATGCTTCTGTAAGATGGTTTTTAAAAAAAAATTGAAAAAGTTGTTGCATCCAACGAGTCAGGTTATCTGCAGCTGGACCTTATTGCCTTATAAAAAGACAAAGATGAAGACTGGAAGTAGTTGGAGGTTGGTGGCGTCCACTAGAGCCGTGGATACTTCTTTTAGTGTATTTTATTTTCTATTGAAATTTTAAATACAGAGTAAGGCATACATCAAACTGATATGCAGAACAAAACTATTTAAAACTGAGAAAAAGAAAATGAAGTTTGAGTACCGTAATACAAAAAAGCTTGGGGTTATACAAATTATATATGTTTAAAAGCAATGATAAGCTCTTAGTATTTTTCTTTCTTACTTGCAGTGACGTGCATAGTGAATGGCCAAATTTGTCCTATTTGTAAAAAAAAAAAGAAAGAAAAAAAGCATCGTAATGCGGCCTCTCAGGGGCCAAAACATGGGCTATATGTATATATAGGACGTGCTATATGTGCCCTTTATTTGGTTTTGGTTCTGTTTAAGTTTTCTTTTTAAAATTTCATTTGTTTTATTTCGATTTTGTTTTATTCTGGATGTTTCTGTTTGTATTTGCATTCTTATGTATTTATTGTTTACCCATGTATTTTTTTATTGTTAACACCCCTGCTGAACGTTATGCACCATTAGAAAATCACATCTTTTTTCCCCATTTAGTTCTGGAGAATAATTTTTCCAAGAGTTCAGATGAGTTAGAACTACTCGGCAGCCAACTTGGCTCCTGCCCCTGAAATATGGATATATCTCATGTGTTAACATTCAACAATATTCACGTACAAGGTTATTTGCATTTGCTATTTAGTGGAAATAATGAAAATATGAAACTTGAATTTGGTAGAATATTGACATAGTTTCGCATACATTTGTAATGAAAATGTAGTTACTGATGTTGCACGAGACAACTTGGCTCACTCGTCCCCCTTATTTATCCCAAATTCATTTTAACATGTTACGGTTTTTCTTCTGTTCCTCTACTAAAAATGTATGGTTCTTATTGTAGTAAAGGTTTCCTCCTAATCTCTCATAAAGGTTGTTGGTACCAGTTTCTCTCTTTCTTCCTGCTTCAGTAGATCTGCTGACGGGTTCCAAATAGTTTCAGCAGAGAAACGATTAGAGTTGGGCAATGGCATTTAGACAGGATGAGCCGTGGAGCGGACGTGGGGTAGCTCTTGGAGGGGTCAGCTGCCAGCCGCTGCTGATCTGTACAGCCGGTGAGAACCCCGGACCCCCACAGCCCCGTCCTGTTAATCAGAATGGAACTCAGCCAACACAAATGTTTATGTTTTATCTCTATGGGATGCTGAGATCAGTTTTAACTAGCTGGCCCTCATGGAAGTAGAAATCTCTCAGTCATAAGAAGCTGCTGCAAAATGTTTAGCATCATTTGATCAGAAACCATAGATGGCAGTCGGTAAACTGGTTCTCTCGTCTGTTAGTACCTGAAGCGAGTCCAAACTGCAGCGATAATTGTTACTCAACAAGGTGAGGAGGATATTTAGGTTAAAGACCCCCTTTCTGTCCCAGGCAGGCTGATAAAGACCCGGCTGATGCACTCTGCCTGCCGCAACTTCCTGGTATTGTTCTTTCCTGTCCGTCCTTTATATCTTTTCTCTGCAAGCAAACACGCAGAAGGCCATTAAGGAAAGATGGCTCACCAACAGAGAGGATCTTTGTGCATTTTTAGGTCAAAAGTCAAAATCAAAACATAAAAGCTTTTTTGGTAATGAAATGGTTGAAATGATCTGTAAACCATTCACCCTATTGAGAAACCGTTTCTCCTTATATATATATATGTTTCTTTTTATTGTGAGTACTTCTGTACACTTTTCGTTTTTCTGCTACTACTTCTTCATACTTTGTGTTTTTTCTCCCATTCCATATTCAGCTGTTTCAGGAGATTCCAGGTGGGACTTTAGGTATTTCAAATCTTGAGCTTTTTCTACTTGTTAATTGAAATGAATGGGAAACTTAAATTCTGCTAAAACTTCAGTGTTTTTGCCATTTAACTACTTCAACATATTTTCAGCTACAAACACCATTCAACTTTTAAAATGTTTTCACAAATTTCAGCCATTATTGTACGATAAAAATTTTTTTATATGTAAAGGAAAGCTATTACATCTTTGAGCTTTCTCTCCCAAATTCTTTCCTGAAAAAGATCACTGGGAACAAACATTTTAAATAACCCTTTTCCGAAGTATATATATTAAATGTATATAAAACAAGGTTGCAGGGTTAAGAGAATTTAATTTTACTCAGAGCAGAGAAAGGGCTCAGGTTACATACGGCGGGCCTACAGGGCTTTCATTGTCAGGAACAAAAGCAGCGTTGAATAACAGTTAAAGAAGCCTTTTATGGGCGTGCAGGGGACGCAGTGGTTAGCGTGCATGTGCCATGTACGGATTTTTATAAATCTGCACAACCTCACCCTGCTGCTCTGTTTGTAATTAGTGAGACATTCATTTGCTGCAACCATAACTAGAAAATATGCAGCATTCTAGATCAAGGATAATCCAAATGATCACTTCTCTGTTAAAATTGTTTATCTCTGTCTGTGAATCAGCCTCTATACCTTATTGATTGATATTAAAACTTGGATGGAAAACTTTATAACACATCTACTATAACAGGTAGGTAATATCACATATGAATGGCAAAAATTAATCCTAAAAATTATCCGATAAGGAACCATTTTACAAGCACCTTAAAACCACCCTTTGGATCTCCAAAGAAATCCATTAATGTCTGTTCATAAGCAGGATATCAAAGTGGAAGGAAAAACCAAAAGCTCAGTGGCAAAAATCTGAGAATCATGGAATCAATATTCAACAGTCCTCTGATGATGTTAGTAACGAATTCTGGTTCGTTAAAAAATTATGAGTCTTACAAAAGCAATGGAAACATTACCATTAATTAAATCAAAATTAATCGGAATAAAAAATTCACAGACCATTGTCGTCTCTGAAGATCACATTTTCAGCATTTATTTAAAATTTTGGGTTTATCTAATAACATGAAGGCTGTTTTAGGTTCCTTTGAGCACACTAGATAGGATTTCTAAATTCTAATATGGTTGAATATGGCTTTAAATTAACCTTTATGTTTTATTGCATTAAACCACAGATAGGAAAAGAGACAACATCACTGGATCTGTCACAAGCAATATGACTGATGGTCGCTATTTACTGTGTACCTAGTAGCTACCTACATGACAGAAGAGACAACTCACAGAAGCACTCAGTGAATGTTAGACTTTGATCTACGTTAAAAAATAGAAATGCCACCGAAAAAGCCGTTCGTTAAACATACTTTGAGCTGTTGTTCCTAAAGCTATAACAAGCTTTATTTCAGTAAGGGTTTAAACACTAACATTAACCTCCATGTGTTTCCTCATCTTATTTGATTACCAAAATATGACCGAAAATGTAATTTTAAGATGAATCCCCTCATGTCTGCTAGTTATTAGCTCAATCAAAGTCAAAATAACTAAATTTTATTGGTTTCTGATTAAGCAAACCATTTAACTAAAGACCATTTTGCCAAATAGTGTTTTATTTACATTTTGCATTATAAATTGGTTTGAAAACATTCTAATAGCTCTAAATAATTAAATAGCTGATTTGACCACAATACAAATTAAAAATAAACTTTGGTTCTGAAACATAAAATCCATACTGAACGATGATAGAACTGGTTAATTTGATCGATTATGGTTTCCAAACATTTGTCTTTCTTCTGTTTTGTGTACATAGCTCAGTTTAGCTGAGTTTCACAAGAAAAGTCGAGATTTTAACTGAAATATGTTCGACTTGTTGAATAATTTCTGTCAAATTGTTACAATTTGAATGGAAGGTGAAATTATTCCATATATGAGCAGAGTCATCCGTTTGATCATGATTTGAGCTCGGTTCACACCTTTACTTGTTGTTCTAAGACATAACCAGTTGGGCGAGCGTTCACAGAACAATGGGTCTGAATATTGTTTGATTAAACGTGTTTGCCACCCCTACTGGGGTTAGCATTGAATATATCATAACTTCAAAACAAGAGGAAGGGGGGGTCATCAGTTCATGTTTGGCATAATAGCAGGAAAGCATCTAGCTTTAGGGCAGATGGCAGGAGAGACTGACTTTAAGCACAAGTTCACAGAAGTTCATTTTTAATGACTGACTGGATTTAATCATGCAGGAAATCAGTTAGAGGAAATGTGCATTCCTAGAGGCAGTTCATTTATTTTCATAATGATATGGAAAGATACAAAGACATAAAAACAATAAATAGTTATAAATATAAGTTAAGACAAGTGTATCCCACAGCAACGTGTTCACGGGCACTTCAACATGACAGCCCTACAATATAAACAGCTTCATTGTTACAAAAGGTGCAACTAGCAGGTAAACAACAGCTTTTATCCTGCAAAGTCAGAAAAATATATAAGAAAGACATTCTCTAATGTTTACTCTGACATTAAAAGCATTTTACAACAGCATGTTGCACCATAACACGAATAATGTGAAACCATTCACCATGGATGCTACAGGGTGACACTACACTGAGGATAGTGTCATCAGGTTAATTAAAACCCGACTTTTATAAAGTAAAGATTAATGTTAGAGTAGATGTCTGGTAACAACAGCTTCCCGTTCAGCAGGATGTTACCACCATCTGAGATAAAAGCTCCAGGTTGAACCTGATTGGCTTTCTGGAAGGTCACATGTTCACCAGTTAAACCAAAAAATCTAACTCTTACATAGAGCTCAGTGATTTGTTACCATAAATATAAAAATGTGTTTCTCTTTTACAGGCACATGAGAAATTAGATGTTCTGGATGCATCCGACGGCTTTAAACCTCCACTAGTTTTTAAAAAATGCAACTTTTCTAAAAAAAAAAAAAAACATCCCACAGAACACATGCACAGAACATAACCAATGTAGTGTCTCTGATTATTTCTGAATGTTGTGTGTTTTACATCATTTTGCTGTCAAAATATTTGTATTATGAACATAAGATCCAATTAGAAATTATTTTAATTTATTACCAAAATGATTAATTGCTCAAAAATCATTTTGCCAATTTATCATCGTTTCAAAAGTCCTTACTTTTCCCGGCGTAAACATAAATGGAGACGTGTTGAAAATGATTAGGATTTGAAGCAGAACAATATAAAGACTGAATGCAGTCTTGAGCTGCTGCAGTAGTTTATGATGAGTTCTTTCAGTACCCAGACCTAGAGTGGCGTGTTGGCTGAGCCCCTCAGGTGTCCGCCGTTGGGAGCGGCTCTTTGGAGTGGTCATTGTACATGAAGGTCTGCTCGATGTTAAAATCAGGCGGCAGGTGGTCCTTGTGAAGCTCCATGTGTGACGACACCAGCTTCAGGGTGGAGAAGTAGAGGCCGCACACCGTGCAGCGGTACATGAGCGCGCCGGCATGCGTCTTCAGGTGGCAGATCATGGTGGAGCGGCCCCTGAAGAAGCGCAGACACACCTTGCACTGGTAGGGTTTTTCCCCGGTGTGGATCCGGAGGTGGTAGGTGAACTCCCCAGAGTGGGCGAAGCGTTTTCCGCAGTAGCGACACCGGTACCACTTCCCGCGAACGCCGGCTGCACCTTCCTGATCCGAGCTGCCGTTGGTAAGGCCCCCGGAGGAAAAACCGTGCGCTTGCCCCTGGAAGAACTTCTCTGACATGCTGAAGCCCATCCCCAGACCCAGGTTGATCTTGGACTGGCTCCCCAAGTCCCGTGGGGATGAGGAAGAGGAAGATGGAGGACACTCCAGCGACTGGTCGGCTTTCCGCTTGCCTAAGCAACCCTGCCCTCCCAAGCCGCCGCCATCGCTCATGGATTCCGTAGTGTGCAGACTGAGGTGGTACTGGAAGGCCGATGAGGAGCGGAACGTCTGTGGGCACAGGAAGCAATGCATCTCCTCCACTCCTCCCGTGGCTTTCTGAGCCCCCAGCGCCAACCGCTCCCTCTCCTTAGCTGCTGCCTCATCAGCATGAGTGGCAATGTGCCTATCCAGCAGGGGGCGCTCTACGAAGCAGCGGGCGCAGTGTGGGCAGGTGAAAACCGGCAGAGAGAGGTGGGAGAGGGCGTGCCACAGGAGGGAGCACGAGGAGAGCTGAGAGAGGTGACAGACTCCACAGTTCAGGGTCTGCAGACACACGTGGCTCAGCAGGTGGTCTCTAAGGGTCTGGGAAAAATACCAAAAAGAAAAACGATAAAACCTTCATCTCTCGTTATTATTCACAGAATTAAAAGTAAAACATCGCTCCAGAAAGAACTTTGAAAGAGGAACACCTTAAAACCCCCAGATTGGACTATAGCTTCCAATAAACATTAAATCTTTAAACACTTTCAGAAAACAGCCTCGGATCACATGCATCCTGGTAATTAGACTGAGAAACAACCTCAGACAATAAGCCCTCTGCTACAAAGGTAAGGCGTCTGCTTCCTCTTGGCCAAACCTGTTGACATATTTCTCTTAAAGATTGTCCATCATCTTTTGGAGAAAATTAATGAAGGGATATATATATATATATATATATATATATATATATATATATATATATATATATATATATATATATATATATATATATATATTTTAGTCTGTGCAGCTTGATTCAAAGTGGGCATAGTTAAGCTAAACTAATTGGTAAAACCACATTTACCTGGAAGTCTTTGCTGAGGGTTTTGGTACACACAGCACACCTCAGCTCAGAGCCCAGACCTTGGCTGTTGCAGACCAGCGCCCCCTGGGGTATGCTGTAGGTGGAGGCCGTCTGGTGATGGTGACGCAGCAGTTTGCTTTGGCTGCAGAACTCCTGATGACACATTTCACAGGCGAATAGCTGGACATCGACGTGGGAGAGGGAGTGAGCGACGGCAGCGACGCGGTCCGGGAAGGAGGCCCCGCACAGCCTGCAGAGCCCCAGCTCTGTCAGGTGGCCCTCGGCGTGCCTCTTCACAGCAAGCGGGTGAGCGGGGAGCGGCGCTGCGCAGGCTTTACATGACAGCGTCTTTCTGCTCACCTGCAGGAACCAAAAACATTTGTGCTCAGTGGACCAATTACACCAGTCAGACGTCTTCAAACTCTGAATTCTGCTGTGGATGTAATTAAGATTCAGACTTCAACAAGTTTCAAGTCTTTTCAAGATCTGCTAAAAATAAAATTATAGAAGTAATTTGAATGATTTAAGAGATTAATTTTAATATCAGTCTGACCGATCTCGGTATGCGCAACTGATTTTTTTGGAGGTTGATCTTTAAAAAAGATATTACTTTTTTTTTCCTCCATTCAAATGATAAAAATTACTCAATGATAAAAAAAAGTTACACAAGTCTCAATTAAAACAGAAAAGAAACATTAACAAATCAAAAGCAGCAACACAAATAACAGATTCATCTGATCTCAAAGCTTGGCTGCTGGATGCACAGATGAATCACTGAACACACACAAGAAAACATTTTTCAACAGGCTCACACGGCGGTTTATCTCTAGGCCAAATGTCTCCATCTTCCTCTCGTCGGATCATAAAACTTTTCTGCGTGGAAATTTCGGTCCAGCCTGAAGGAGTCGATCATAAGCTGCAGTCTTAAATTTCAGAGCAACAGTTTTGCTCAGATAGTTGGAACTTGGACTTGACTACGTGTTCAACACAGTTCTAAGCAGAAGCTGGAAGAATTAAACACATTGCATGCTGAGTATCCAGAGGAGCTGGTTTGGGTTAAACTTAGGTTAGCAGCTGGTTCTATATGATGAAACCAACTGATACAAATGGACTGTTTTGATCAGATTTAATCTGAAATCCTGAGGCTGGTTGAAGTCTACTAAAGCCATCTACCCATTTTATTAGGCACTCCTGTTCTGTTTGGTTGTTAAAGCAAATATGAAATCAGCCAGATGCATTTAGGAAACTAAAGGCTGAAGATAGAGAAAAAAACAGGAATTAAGTAACTTTGCATGGTTGTCAGTGTCAGACAGGCTGGACTGAGCGCTTCAGAAACTACTGATCTGCTGTGATTTTCACACACGTCCATGTGGCTGGCATTCAGAGCCCAATCAGAAACCAGTGAAAGATAGTTGTGAGGATAGAAATGCCTTGTTTGCTTCGGTAGGAGAAAAGGCAGATGGTATAAAGGTTATAGAAGCTCTAATAAACTTCAGCTCTGAAGTCATACCTTAAAGTAAACGATCTTCAGCAGCAAATATATTGCGTGTCATGTGGTGCTTTGGATATATATTTTTTTTCCCAACAATTTGAGCCAATCAACACAACCTGAGCATTGTTTTAACCCCACTGCCTATCAGGGTATTGGTCCAGACCATGTCCGTCCCTTTATGATCCCAGTGTATCCCGACAGTAAAGGCAGAATCCAGCAGGACGACGCACCATGTTATGTTAAACCTACCTCACCACAAGGTGTCCTTAATAAAGTGGACAATTGAAGCCTAAATTGATAAAATAATCTAAAGCTGTGCAGAAAATTCTTAATAAAATCTATTGTAGTTATGTATTTATTCTCACTCATCATTATGACATTAAGCCTGATGGAAGAAAAAAACTAACCTGCTTCACAAACAAAGTATGTTTACCTCGTCACTTGTGCCACCATTCTCCACATACACCAGATCATCTTCATCATCATCGTCTTCCTCCATGTAGGTCTCCTCGTCACTCAGCTCGATGATCTCTGCTCCCAGCTGAGGCCACTGCTCCTCCTCTGTTCCCTCCTCCTCTGCTCGGTTACCCTGCAGGTCCTCCGTCTCATCCTTTCTCAGTCTTGTCTCGACCTCCTCAAACATCAGCGAGGCCTCCCTCTCCTTACTCATGGTTTCCCCCAACGGCGCCACCTGCAGGCTGCCCGGAGCCCCCTCTGATGAGGATGTCGGAGCGCAGGACTCGACTGGCTGGGCGGAGGAGTCTGGGACGGAGCAGGAGTCAGAAGGTGGAGGATTGCTGCGGTCTGTGCTTTCAGAAAGGATCTGACCACGTGTGGAGCAGTCCTCACAGCCTCCTCCTGTCCCTCTGTTATCCAGACTCTGCTCGGTTTTCAGCTGAAGCGCAGGGCGGCTGCTTGTTGGAAGAGAGGCTGCTTGTAGCTGAAGATCTGCTGCCATCTGTCCGTACCCGATGTGGGACTGGAAATCTTCAGCCTTCAGGTCCAGGATGAGGGTATCAGCATGGGTTTCGCGGTCTATCCTGCCAGTCCTGGTTTGGAACAGAGGTGAAGACGCTGCACCGGGGGTCGGGGCAGCAGACTGACCCACTGATGAGGACAGAGAAGAGCAGGAGGCTGCAGAGGAACAGATAGACGAAGCAGAGGCTGTACAGATAGCCGCCACCGTGGGGGCAGCAGCCACCATCCCCGAGTCCAGGGGGAGGTCTCCATCTTCGCCTGCTTTTGCAGAAACAGACGCCTGCAGGTCTGGAAAGGTTGCATGGCAGGCCCTGACTAGCTCGCCGATGCCGAGCCTCTCAGCCAGCTCGTACAGCACCCCCACGTCTATGAGATCGATCAAAATCTCCCCCGTGTAGACAAACGTCAGCACCTTCTCAAAATTGGCTGCTGAAACGAACTCCAGTGAAAACACAGGAGGGGATGTGGGTGGAGCCCGGCTGAACAGGTTGCGAAAGTAACTCCCAGCACAAGCCAAAACCACCCGGTGTGCTGCGAAAGTCCGGCTGCCGACCTGCAGGAAGACGTCGCAGTATTGACGCGTCTGCCGGCAGCGGTTGAGCTCTGCGAGCAGCTTGGCAGAGTGGCCAGGACCCTTCAGCTGGATCCTCATCCCTGCTGCTGCAGCTCAAATCTTACAGACGACCTGCAGGGAAGAAATACAGAGTAATGGAGACAAAAGCACTTCTCAAAAAGTTAGATCATCATCTCAGACATTCCTACCAAAAAGCTGACTTAGTGCAGAATCAGCAGGTGTAACAGAAGACTATATAGAAAAGCTTATTGGACAGTTTGAGGGAGATTTATCGTCCAGGGGAAGCAGCTGGAGCTTCGAGAGCCATTTAAGAGGAAACAGAAAAGTATGACCTTCAATGTATTAATTGATTAGAGGTCCTTTAGGCTGATTTAATGTATCAGTATAGTCTGGAAAAGAGCTGACTGTGGTGATGCCATGATAATCTACCCATATTTGTTCTTTCTGCAGTGCGGAGAAAAGTTCTGTTATTTCAACACATTTTGCCCATTTCTTTTCCAGAAACAAGAACTCATCTGGAAAACAAACATACAGTACAGCACAACCTAAACCTGCTTCTCTTTTATATAAAGCACGCACTGTAAGCCCTGTCCTGCTCTTGTATGTTTTTCATACTTTTATTTTAAAGTATTTAAAATCATGCTGGAGAGAAGCCATGAATCAATACAAGACATATGCTTCCCTTTTTGAACGAAATGTTGCATACAATTTACAGAATAACGCAATTGGTTAAAGCAAATGAGCAAAAAGATAATAATATTAACTATCTTGAAATGTATCAAACAACGAATCAAGCTGTGGGGAGGATATAGTGACTATTCGTGCTCTGATTAGCATCAGTGCACCATAAATAAAGCTGATATGCAGCTTTTTCTATAAAACTACAGGAGCGACAACTTTGCTGAGAAATAAGCTAAAACCAGCAGGTGACGCCGAGTTATTCACGCTTATAAAACCTCCTCTTCGTCATTATCAGGACTCACCCATTAAAAGTGGTGTCAAAGCTAAGAAATGTCGTCTGTTTCAGTTTGTTTTCGTACTCAGGTGGTTCCTCACAATAATCACATTTTGTTGACCGTCGCTTCTTTGTGACGCATGACACCAATGTTTGTCATGTCGCCCCCTACAGTTTGGAGGTGATTCTGCAGAAAAGTGGAAACGCAAGAGATGCAGAAAACAAGACAAAAAAAAGCTTGCAGATTCACACAAATGTAAAAAAAAAAAAAAAAAGAAGAAGAAGAAAGTAAAAAGAAATATAAAAAAACACAATAAATACGTGTCTAGGCCTACAGTGAGAAATAGTTCAAATAGAAATAAAAACATGTAAAATTATTAAGAGAAGTTGCTCAACATAACGACTTGCATATGTATGGAGTGGCTAAAAACGTAAACAAAACATGCATTTGGTGTAGGAATAATAATTAAAAAAGCAATAACAGGAAATTTAAACTAAATGAAAATGGTTCTCCAACTCTGCAATAAACTTCCAGATATTGTGGAAGAGTGACTTTTTTTATTTTAACAAATTAACTAACTACTTCACTAATTAACAAACTAACTTTACTAAAGAATGAAAGAAACAAAAAAGAAACAAATAATTGATAAAATGAATAAAGAATGTCTTTTAATTTGAACTGTAATTTTTAAAATATCAATCATCATCTGTTTCGTTATAATCTAGGCTTTAAATTATTAAATTATTTATTTTTAATTAGAAGTAAATTCTTCAGTTAAGTAAATTATATTGTGGAAGTTTCTTTTCTCATTTTTAACTAAAAGAATTAAAACTACAATAATAACCAAAACAAAATTAAATAAAATATATACACCAACCTCATTATTACAATGAAATTGTTTTGATTTTTTTTATTTCAATTGCATGTGGCTGTTTTACTTACTTGTTTCTCCATAATGGGTGCATCTTTAAAAGTAAAGGGGGGGGGGACAAATATGGCCCAAAGACTGCCTTAGATAGACACCAAACTTTGACCTATGCCTCATTAGGGGGACATGTGGGGCCACACATGTTTGTAGCACACCTTGTTATCAGAAAAGTAAGACAAATAAGGCATGTAAATAATGTTATTTTCAACACCTGAATACAAAAACGAAAAAGAAGTTATCATTTTATGAAAATACATAGAAATGAAAGAACCAATTATTCTAACAGGCATTCACATTTTTTTCCCACAGGACCATTTACAGAAATGCTGATATGTCACAAAATAGGAAGTACTGCACAGTGCATAAAAAAACGCCTACAAACCACAGGGCCTGATAAGCAGACGGCCTTTTAAAAAGAAAAAAAATTATATAAGTATAAGATGTAGACAGTTTGATTAGTGTGATTAGACATAAACACTGAACAATTAATATCATGCAAATTATGTTAAGATATTTCTAAACTAATCTGAGTTCCTTGAAAGGAATGGATGTTTGTAAAAGGAGGTAAAACAGCAAAGTTCACTGTAAACTACTGAACTCATTGTTCTGTTTTTAAAGCGCTTAGGAACCTATTTGGATAGTTTGGCCATCAGAATATAAAACCAAGCCAAAGGTTTTCCCATATGAGTTTGAGGGGTTAGAAAAGGAACACAAACAGATTAAAAACTTTCAATACCCTTTTAAAATTAAGAATAAAAGTGCATCTTCAGACATATTCTGACAAAAGGCCAAAGGCTGAGAAGTTTGGTAGGATAAAAAAATATTTAAGACAGCAAAGGGCATATTTTGGATAAAGAAGGCAGTTCAAATCAGCTCATCAGCCGGAGGCCGTGGTTCTCAAGCAGAACCACTTTGGGTTTGAGGTGGGAATCTGCCTCAAGTTGAAGAAAATCTTGGCTTTAATTTTGGTTGAAGAAGCAATAAAGATAACAATGGAAGATTGCTTTATTTGCTGTAATATAAGAGCTAAACTATGGTATCCTTTTATCGGGAAGCCTGAACTCAGCTGGAAGGCTGAACTCTCTTGTTTTCCAGTCTTCACTTGTGGACAGATTTGGATCAAGACTGAAAAAAACAAGATCTGTGATGTGAATAGTTGAGATAATCCTCCCCCAAAGGGTCATCAGTCTTTGAGAAAAAATTAGGAGTTTAGAAAAGAGATGCTGCTTCTCTGTATCATTGAATTATCTTTGGGATTTAGGGGATCTAGTTAGTGTTCACATGGAGGTTTTTGAGGGCAACTAACCTGAACTAACTAAAACCCCTTGAGAGCACCTCAGTATGAGGAGCATACAAGAACATATGCTTTGATAAGGATACATTTCTATGTTAAAAGGAAAAGCAATTATCCAAAGACTATAGAGAGTCCACATCAATTAAGAAAAATAACTTCATGGTGGTGTGATGGTGTAGGACGGAACCTGAAGAATCGTCAGATTCCTTCCCTCTCCTGTTTGCACACAGGTCCCACAGTGCTGCACACAAATCCCAAGTTACTCCATTAACAAACATCCACCTCGTCCAGATGTCTGGCATTCCCTTTATAGACTCCTCAACCTTCTTTGACCAAGTAAGACAGTAAAAAACATTAATTTTTTTAATCTCATAAATATTGACAAAAAATCCCACAAGTTTCATCTGCTAACTGTCATCTCTTCTTCATGTCTTCACGTTTCACTCTACAAAACATAATCGTCAAAACTGCTTTAAACCACTTACCCACTCTGCAAAAACAAAATGACAGATATAACAGTCCATTTTAGGAGGGCTGAAAAAAATCAAACAAGTCGCACACAAGCAGAATTCCAAAACAAAGTAGACAGACAAACAAAACAATCTTTATATTGCTAATAAAAAACTTTAATTTTCATTTAAGTCATGAGGAATTCACACGATCCACAAAGTGTCCAAACTGCTTCATACTTTACTTTTAAATCATCAATACACAACAGTGATATAAATGTGGATAGCATCTTCATGTAGTCTCTCAACGATCCCGAATAAATGTTTCAACACATGGTTACATACTGCATGTTCACATCTGCTCACTGCTTCATGGAATGTACGGCAAGAAGAAATTATAAAAGACAAGGAAAAACAAACCTGACTTATTTTTAACAAATTGTTTTTTACAAAGCTGAGTCCTTTTGCTTGAACTTCGCGGGCATTTCATGGATTCTGCATCTGGATCAAGCTGTGTTTTCGCTGCTGAAACTGTTTATTTCTGCTGAACTGACTGAGATTGCGCCATTTTAGAGGTTCAAGTTTCATTCTTAAAGCATGAGAAAAAACAACAACAAAAATTTGGTCCAGTCACAACAAAATTGGAAGAAAATCATTGGATGTTGAGCGCACTTTCTGCTGCCACAGTCCACACCTTAAACTGTTGCTCTTCATCGTCACAGATGGATTATTGCACTTCATCAGGAGGAAGTGACAAGCAGACAGACGGGCTGTGCTAAGAATGACAGAAGACATTTCTACAGGACAGTATTTCAGCAATATGTTTGTGATTGACTCACTGGATGAATATTGCTTTCGTGTTTGATATGTTCAGTCTTTAGTCATTTTTTTTTTTGTTTTTAATTATATTCTTTGTATTATGTTCTTTTAGTCCCGCCGTGTTGTGGCACCACAGCTTGCTCCACTTTTTAACAAAAATCTCTAAACTCTGGCCATCCTCCAGGCTGTTAAAGCGCCGTCATCAGTCCGGGCTACGATACCCACTTCCTGGAGCCGGTTCGCCCCAGGCTGGCAGTGCTGGAACGGCGGGAGAGGACCGGAGTGGCGGCAGTGGGGGATGTCTCATTGGAGCATCCGTGTTGGAGCAAAATATCCATGCAGCCTTTGCTTCCTGTTTTTCTGGCAATCATCATTGGCGTCTGGCCTTGGCTGTCCTTTGCTTTCACATCAATTCCATACTGTTAGAGAAAAAAAGAAGGAGATAATGTTTAAACGATCTTATAACGATATCAAACAAAGAATAAAAAGATGAGCAGGGCATACACAGCTCTGTGAATCCACCCTAAAAATCCAACAAAAAGTTTTTGGTTCTCTATATAACCTGATTATTTACATCATCAGTCAAAATCAGTCTGAAAAAACATCAACAAACAGCAAAATATTACCAACATTACTTTAATCAAGACACCCTTAGTTGAGATGAATTTGTTTGTATATGGTCTAATATTGTAAAAATAAATTGAGAAAACACATTAACCGAGAACCAAAATCTAAATTAACATTAGTGTGTTAAAGTCAGGGTTGTTCATTGTTACCTAAGACTAACATCATAACCATATGGAAAAATAAAATAGAGCCACTTAAACTCCAAATGTTTATGTTGAACTCTTCTGTTGCCTTAAAATATTTTTTATTGCACCACAAGTCCAAAACAAGCCAAAATATACATAAAATTTAAAAATAGTTTTGTTCCATAGTGCTTCTGTTTGAGAGATATGACTATGGAGACGATTAGCTTCAATGACTGAAATAAACTTTCATAATTTAAATGTAAAACAGAGGGAGTAAGACCTTAGAAAATATATTTTTTGGGGAAAACAGACCAGAAATCTTAATGTTTTTATGTTGATATTTAGTTTTGGGGGAGGAACTATGAGCATGAAAGAAGCTTTAACATAAATATTTCAATTGAAACTAGATTGTGTGCTGAAATTAATAATAATAAAAAAAAATATTACATGTAAAAATCCAAATAAATTATAAAGAACTTCAAAATACCAATGATATCAGATAAAATCTAATTGTTCATTCCAACTCTTAATCCAGTTTTGCCTATTGCATGTTTTATGTTAGAGATGGATTAAGTCAACTGGGTTGTTTTGTAAGTGAAAACTGTTAGGTCATAGCAAAGATTTCTGATTGAGGCACATGTGTTCCTGGAAGTGCAGCACATAAAAAAGCAAAAGGAAGAAATGCATTGATTTAAATTTAGCGGCCTTAATGAGACAAATACTTGGAATTTCTCAAAAGTTACCAACTTAGAAGAAGCTTTCTGTTTTTACTCTATGACTAACAGGACCTGAATGAACCATTATAGTTCATTTCTATTTTATTTAATTTGTCTCTCTGTAACAATTTTGATAAGGTCAATGTCCTGAAAATAAATACATGTTAGAGCAGGGGACCCCGAATTTGGTTCTGGAGGGCCACTGTCCTGCAGGTTTTAGAGGTTTTCCTGCTTTAGCACAGCTGATTTTAATTGAAAGCTTATTAACAGGCTTTTGCTCAACTGCAATCATAATCAGCTGTGCTAAAGCAGGGAAACCTCTGAAACCTGCAGGACAGTGGCCCTCGAGGTCCGACTTTAGAGCAATGGATAGAAAACCCACCCAGACGAGCAGCTGTGTCATGACCACATCTCCCAGTTGGCAGGCAGCGTGCAGAGCCGTGCGAGGAGGCGACGGCGTTGCGGCCAGCTGGGTGTTGATTTGCTCCTTGGTGCTGTGGGCCAGGAGAAGCAGCAGCCGGGGCAGATCCCTGTCGGTCACTGCAGACAGAAGCGACGCCGGCCTGCTGTCCTCTGAGGCGAGCTGAAGGGGCGCCACAAAGGCCCGTTGCTCATACTTCGCTCGGATCCAGGACTCTCTTTCCTCTCTAGTGACATAAACGAAATCCAGTGTAAGAGTAAATAGATCCACAATAGGAAAAACATCAATGTTTATTTTGTAAGATAAACATACAAGTTTTAAAGGATAAATTTTAAGTGTGGTTAAGAAACTAAGGCTTAGTTTTAAGGTTTTAAAACAGACAATAAAATTTGTGAACATATCCAGAATATCTTGTTAAGTCCCACTATATATTTCCCAAACTATCCATTTGACACAATGCTGTGAGGCAAGAGGAAACTGCCACACCAGCTTTAAAAGTAGAAAACTTTAAACCTCTTTAGTATTCAAAGTTTCTCCATTATAATTAAACTAGACCCTGAATCCATTGATTATAAGGAAGTGTTGGTTTGGTTAGACGCACCGCGTTGCCGCCGGAGTGGGTTTGGTTCGGCCCTGTGTGCAGCTCTCCCACACGCTGTTTGCCATGTGGTTTCCGATGGCAGCCAGAACCTGCGTGAGCTCCCCTGGCCAGTCGTCCAGGTCCAGAGAGCGAACGCGGGACAGATGAGTCCCAAGGTTCCGGTGGATCCCCGAGCACTCGATGCAGATGAGGGCCCCCAGGTTGAGACTGGCCCAGGTAGGATCTGCAGAGCAATGAGAGGTGAGTGTATTTGCAGCACAGAAACAGTAAGATAACATGGGAATCATCCACTGTGGATGCTGCCTTCAATCTGGATTATTGTGCACAGTTTAAACTGAACTTACTCGATGCTTCACAGTCCACACACAGGTTGTTTCCTTTGGTGTTCCGGATGGCCTGCAGGGCCACAGCCTCGCTCTGACTACTCCGCCGTGCCTGCCCATACAAAGTATTATATATTTAGAACTTCATCATTTTTATAACCATGGGATATTTAACCTTTCATGGTTTAACACAAAAAAAAATCAAAGCCAAGTTCTTTAAACCAAGCATAAGAACAACTTGAGCTTTCACCAGACCTTAACATAAACATAAAGCTGACATGAAATTATTCTCGAGTCCCTATTTATCTGTGCTTAATTGTTGCACAGAGTCTCAGGTAAAAACTATTGCTATTGCTGACCTCATGTATACTTAGATTTTCTTTCCCATGGAAAGTACTCCTTGTCAGGTGCTTTTGTGTTCCTAGAATCAGCTAATGGACTTCTTTGCTTCTGTGCCTCTCTGTAACATTCCTTCTTTCCTATTTATACAGAGAGTACTAACGCTGCAGTGCTTCTTCATTTTCATGCGTCTGCTCGGTCCTGTGTGGCATGCAGGGTAGATGGGAGGACTTCCTCTCTATTGTTAAGTGCTTTCTCAGATTGCACAGAGTTGGCTTTGGCACAATATGACTAATAAGACTTTATAATTCTGATTGTGAAACTGATTATCATAATATTCCATAATGGGATGAACTCAGCTGATTTAAACTGAAGTGTGACATAATTGTGTTGAACTGGGAGTAAATTGGACCTTTGAGTTTGATACGGTGCCTTGAGAAGTCACTCTTTGCAAACTTGTGATGTATGAATAAATGTATCCCAATAAACAGTCATCTAAAGCTAACCTCCTGTTGACTATAATTCGCTGCTTTTTAAGTCTACATTGATTTTGCTTTGTGTTTTCTGGATAGTTTTGACTAAACAATTGAAATCTGTCTGAAAATAAAAACAGAATTGTACCTTATTTCTGCCGCTCTCACAGGACTGCAGGCTGGCCAGGATCTGGCTCTCTATAGCCGTCACCCATGAGTCCCTCTCCTCCAGGCTCTGAGCCTCAAAGTGCCATGTTTGGCCAGTGAAGGAAACTATAATAAAGTCTGCATTCTCCTCCTCTGCAGGTAAAAGAAAATACATGAAACTGTGGTCAGATATGCACAATTTCTACAAATTTAATGAGGGATAAACTGATCAGCATGTTAAACAAAAAACGACAAACATAAAATGGTACAAAGTATAACTTTGAGACATGAAGAAAGGGAAATGTTGGGGTTATGTGGATGGAAAAAGGTCCAATGGACACATGCTTGGAAAGGTTAAAATGGCATGATTCTGAACCCTCATGTGTTACCTGTCTTATTAATGTTTCTCAAGCTACCAAAGCTCTTTAATTTCCACATTTTGCGTTTGGCTGCAGAACGAGAGATACGCACAGGAGAAGGAAAAGAGAAACAGAGAGACGGACGGTTGAGCTGTCAAGAAAGCTTTAAAGAGTAACAGAGATATTTGATCATCCATTTTTAGACTGAAGAGTCAGACAGCAACTCCAACTCTAGGAATAAGATGTTTGAAGTAAAACAAGTCTCTGCTGAGAGCAGTAAAGCACAACATTCCCAGAATATTTGGATAATTTCCCAGTAAAAAGCAGCATTACCCTCAGCTTGGCCAACAGCTGCATCCCCTTTCTGATTCATGCTTTTCTTCCTCCTGTTTTTCTTCCTGTCACTCATGGGAGACGCTTGGCCGGGATCTTTTCCGGCAAATGGACCGGCGGTCCCTTCAAGGCCATCTAACATTTGGAAAAAAAGTAGACATTAACACAGAAAAGCACCGTTTGTGGTGGTAGCAGGGGTTCCTAGTTTAATTTGATGTGATACACTTGCCAACACTTTGTGCTTTAGCGGACAGTGATGAAGGGCAGCGCTGAAGTCCTTTCTCGCCCCCTTGAGGAGACAAAGCGCCGGGCCGGTCATCGGCAACAGACAGAGTGGAAGGACACAACTGAGGAACTGCCAACCAGAGAGAGAGAGAAACAAAGGATTATATAAAGCAGATCTTATGTTATTTGTCAATAAACAGACACTTTCATAACGATCCAAAAGTCTCTCTTGAGAAATAACAAATAAGACAAGAGTAACACCTTTCCCATAGAAAGTACCCCTAGCTCTATTTCTCTCCTGGACATGGTCTCTAATGGATGTATTGCTGCCTTATTGTTTTTTCTTTCCCATAGAAAGTACCTCTTTGTTATTTAACAATCCATTAATAAAGGTATGACTTCCATTGACTAAGATGCTTTTGTTTTTGTTTCTAATGGTGAGTATTCCTCACTTAGTTCTGTTTTTATTTGATTTTTAGACAAATACGAGAGCATATCCTACCAGTAACTGTTTGATTTCTTCTTTTTTCTTTCCTATAGAAAGTGTTTGCAGGTCAGATGCTCTACCTAAGCTGTTACTTTCCTGGTACCTGACCATTGATAGAGCTGTTGATGCCTTTAACTATAATAATTTTTCAGTTTTTGTTGTTGTTGTAGAAACTACCTTTGACCCACTATTTTAATTCCTGGACGGTATCACAGAACAAACTTCTGCTGTTTGGTTTGAAATTGTTTTCTTCTCTCATATAGAAGGAAAAACTATTTTTTGTTAACCTGAGATTCTTTGTTTAATCACTGATAGAGTTATGGCAGCCATAGAAAGTACTGCTGCTGCAACAATGCTTCTGAGAGGTCATCAGGAGAGGGCATCAGTTCTATAGATTCATTTTTGGTATTTGTCCCCATTGAAAGTTTTCTTAATCATATTCTGTTAATTCTCCCTTTAAAGGAGATAGCTAAAAAAAAAAAAAGGAGATAAACATTGAGCTGATTTAAGGTCAAACCTAGTATGCTGTTAAACTCAGCATGGTAGGTTAAAATAGGGGAACCAGTTAAATTAGAAAAAATTGTGAAAGATTCAACGATGAGGGAACTTTCCATGCGCAGTCATCAGGTATACCTGTACTGGTGCCATCAGCTGCTGCCGGTTCCTTGCTAAGCCCGTTAACTCCAGGTAAAGCCACTGGGGGCACAGGTGAGGGGCCGGCAGGTGCCACGGCTCTGGGAGGACGTTTCCCTGGAACTTTGACCGTCACACGCAGCAGGTCGATCTCCTTCCCATGGATATTCTGGGTGTAGTCCTGAGATGAGTGAGAGGTAGCTAAATATTACCTCGACATGTCATGCTTAGGTTCTGTTGAATAGTCCCTACATGACATTCTAGGAAAAAAGTCATAGCTACATTTTTTAGAGCACATTGAAGAATTAGACATCTTTTATTGTCATTTTGTATACGCAAAGTGTATACAAAACAAAATTTTGATTTGTACAGTTTTCATGACATTTCCATTTCTTAAAGTGCAGCAGTGATCAAATGTAAACAGAGTGGGAGAACAAACATGGTGCGAAAAAAACGAAGTTCAGAGCATTAAATATATAATCATATTTTGTTAATTTTCCTATTAAATTAAATAACTAAAAAAAAGGACTGATTTAAGGTCAAACCTAGAATCCTGTTAAACTCAGCATGGTAGGTTAAAATAGGGGAACCGGTTTAAATGAAAAAAATGGGTGAAAACTTCAACGATGAGGAACAGCCTGAGGAACATTTATTGGGGCTATTTCTATTCGTAATTTTGCTAAATCTTTGTCATTTTAATGAAATTTGCATAAAAAACAATTTTTTTGGCACAATACATTTCGTACAAGACTTTCACAGCCCTATTAGATCAGAGGAATGGCTTTTGGACTTTTTATCTACGGTCCAAATAATCAGTTTAAAAGTGCTTTAAGGCCAGAACTATGTGCTGCAATATTAAAGCACTGAATAAATTGCAAATTTTTATATATATATATGTGTATATATATATATATATATA